>NC_059105.1:90468708-90768708 GCF_020740685.1 Jaculus jaculus | reverse complement strand
CTATGAGTTTGGGGCAGACGAGCCTGAGACTACCCACATAGTGAGTGAATTCCCGGGCACCAAGTCAGACTGGGCTAGAGCGTGATCCTACCTCGAAAAACCAAATTTAAAAGAAAAAAAAATGTAGGGAAGTGATTTCGGCAATGTCAAGCAAGCCTTAAGGAAATGTAGTCTCCCGTAAGTGTTTCATTACTGGCTCCGGAAGGAAAGGCGACATTGTAAACAGTATTGCAGAATTAAAGGCAAGGCTAAGAACTACTTTGGTAGCTTGGTATTGGGGAAGACATTGTTCTGGTTTCAGAAAGTTTTAGCCTGTGGGAACTGAGTCACACTATGTCATTTCCTAGGGCTCAGTTTCAGCTTTAACAAAACTAAAGAGCAGGGTGACATGTTCGAAAAGAAACCCTCCAATCCATCATCGAGACAAACATGTGCACGGAGGCCTGGCAGGCAAATATTTCTATCTACAGAGGCCTGACAGAGGGACCATAGTAGTGTTGTCTGCCATTAGGTGGGTTCAGGGAAGAGCAGCATGCTCACACTGAAACACGCCCACCTTTCCTCCACCCCTCACAGGTAGAACAGGCTGACAGACAGCAAAGTGGCAACTGTAATCACAGCACTAGGGAAGCTGAGATTCTAGGAGGGTTTTAAGTTAGTGGCCAGCCTGGGCTGTGCAGGCAGACTGTCTCATGAACAGCACATGGCATGCAGATTCAAGGTACAGTGAGCAAAATGGGGGAAAGTATTCATAGGGGCTGTACAGCACATCTTCCCCACTGCAATTCCACCCTTCTAGAGCATTCAGTAACCGCAGCTGATCCTAGTCATCAGGCTTTGTCCGTGGTTGCTGTTCCCATCTGAGCTTTACAAAGCTATTGCTGTGAAGACAGAAAAATCTGTCCCTCCTGTATGCTCCTGTACACTGACACTGCGTCCTCGTACCTAGACAGGGTAATTCTTTTTTTTTTTTTAAATTTTATTTTATTTATTTATTTGAGAGCGACAGATACAGAGAGAAAGACAGATAGAGGGAGAGAGAGAGAGAATGGGTGCACCAGGGCTTCCAGCCTCTGCAAATGAACTCCAGATGCGTGCACCCCCTTGTGCATCTGGCTAACGTGGGACCTGGGGAACCGAGCCTTGAACTGGGGTCCTTAGGCTTCACAGGCAAGCGCTTAACCGCTAAGCCATCTCTCCAGCCACCCCCCCTTTTTTTTTTCTCGAGGTAGGGTCTCGCTCTAGCCCAGGCTGACTTGGAATCCCGTATGTAATCTCGCGGCGATCCACCACGCCTGGCAACAGGGTAATTCTTAACTGAACAGAAACCCTAGCAGCGAACAAGTAACTGTGCCATAACCACATTGATGAATTGATGGAAGAAAGGTCAGGCTAATCTTTATCTTGCTTGAAAGACTCAAGTTCTACATGGCAGGTGTGTGTTGAAACTGTTACTGCTTAAAAAGGTAAAAAGAAAGTGAAGCCGTAATGCAAAGCCTTTAGGGGAAATTTGCATTGAACCCTTGCTCAGGTCAGTAAAAAGCTTTCTCTCCTGCAAACATTGTGAAGAGCTCTGGTCCAACATCACTGAGACACTTAAAGCAACAAAACAGGGACCTAGAGGTGCAACGTAGGTAGATTTCCCTTCATTTGTGCATTGTGTTGGAAACATCACTAGTGAAGCCACAGGACTGTGCCCAGGGCAAGCAGTATGCTTGGTTGGCACAGCCGCAGCCCCAGCCGCCACCCTCTAGAAGACCAGGACTCAAGGTCTGCATCCTTCTTCCAGCACGGCTGGAAAGGGCAGATTTGGGAGTCAATGTTGGAAACTGTTTTCCATTTTACTCATAATGGAAGGGCCAATATTGTCTAAAGGAAAGACCTCTTTGATATAGTCACAACTTCAGGACCTTACTACACTAGAGTTTATTTTTGCCTCCTACAGGTTCTGTGCAGCCTTCTGCGTGATAGTTGGTATTTGGGATATGTGGCCCTGTCACAGCTATGAGGAGATGCCTGGAGAACTGCACAAGATGAATTGAAGGACAAATCTAGAAGTGGGTTGCATCATCTGCATACATTTACATGGCCTTTGACTAACTGCAAAGGACCATGGGAAATAGGTAATAAGGGATGACTGATCTCAGTATATCTTAGGACACCACATTGTTATATATAGGTGGGAATTATTGGAGGATGTTTGGAGAACATTTCTTTTTTGTCCTCACATTTGCAATAAGAGATTGGATTCACTTTTTTTTGACTCTGGATCTATATAACCTCATGCTTTTGGAAATGCCTAGGTTGTGTATTTGTAGTAAAACCTATCATGTAAACTAGTTATTTGGACTAGTTTCTCTTTCTCTCTCTTTGAGGTAGGGTTTCACTATATCCCAAAACAATCTGGAGTTCACTATGTAGTGTCAGGGTGGCCTCAAACTCATGGTGGTGATCCTCTTACCATTACCTCCAGAGTGCTGGGTTTAAAGGCATGCACCACTATGCCTGGCTTGGAATAGTTTTTCTTACCCAGCAGTTTAAATTATCATTTTACTTACTGACCATGGATACTTTTAATGCTCAGTAATAAAATATTAAATAAAACAAATAAAAGGAGACAAAGGAATGGATTTGAAATGCGTTTTATTCACAAATTTATTCCTTTGTAGCCTAAGGCCAATGTTATTAATAATCAACACATAAGAACATTAATCATAATTTGGTATTAATTCACATGGAAAATGCATGATCTAACCTTAACATCACAGTTTTTGGGATTCTGAAAGGTTACATGAGACACATCTTGCATTTTTGTGTTATTTGCTTCAATATATGTTAATAGATGATAATGATATGCATTTCATTTGGACAGCCCATATTCACCAGCAATTTAATATTCACATGTCTAATGGGCTGCCCATGGCTATTGATCATCTGGAGCAGAGTTCAGTTTGAAGTGCTGCTGGTCAGATTAGAAAGTGTAATCATGGCAAAAGATGAATTATAAGGTCTCTACAGATTTGTTCTGTGTTCAGATCAGATGTGCTTTCAGACACAGGGACTCTGGGGGAGACCTGGGCTGGTGCCACCTTGGGAGCCCTCTGAATCCCCATCCCTTTGGATCAGTATGATGAAATGTATAGGAAATGACATTTTATTACTATGGGGATGGTAACAAACATCCATATATTACTAGTGAATTACAGCTCTAAGGACTAAAGGCAAAAAGGGGAGGCATAATTTGCAAATATAAATTTTGTTATAATAAATAAAATGCTTTGTGATTAAAATTATGTGCTTTTCAATGTATGGATATCTGGTTTGGTTTGTATCAGACGACATCTAGAGGAAAATTAATTTAGCTGGAACAAACCTCTGATGACTTCAATATTCTGAGAATTTTATTTTTGCTTACATTTTTTAAGAAACAGGGTCTCATGTAGCTCAGGTTAGCCTCAAACTCTCTCTATGTAGTCAAAACCGTCCTGGAATTCCTGATCCTCCTACCCCTACCTTCCATGTGGGGAGATTACAGCTGGGCTCCACCATGCTCAGCTTAAAAAATTTTAATTTAATTATAAAAGAAATGCACTCTTATGACAAAAAATTTGGAAAGTTCAGAAATTTTTATTTAAGCAAACAAAGATATCAACCAACTCACTATCAGTATCTTGAACTTTCTCTCAGATTTTGTTGTTGTTGTTGTTGAGAGAGAAAGAGAGAATTGGCATGCCAGGATCTCGGCCACTGGAATTGAACTCCACATGCTTGTGCCTCCTAGTGGGCATGTGCGGTCTTGCACTTGTGTCACCTTTGTGCATCTGGTTAATGTGGGACAGCAGAGAGATTGAACATGTGTCCTTAGGCTTTGCAGGCAAGCACCTTAACCACTCAGCCATTTCTCCAGCCCTTCTTTTGAGTTTTTATTTTTAATAAAATATTTCAAAAAGAAATTGTAGTCATCTCTCAGCCTCTGTAGAGGGCTGGTTCTAGGATTCCATGAGTACCAAAGTCATGGATACTTTGGCCAATTGGATATGATGTAATCATTTTCACACATAACCTGTGCCCATCCTCTTTATTGTGAGGGCTGTGATGGGTAATCTTTATTGCCAACTTGACTGGATTAGAATCACCTAGGAAATCCATCTCTGGATGCCCTGGCCAGCCGGTAGTTGAACAAGGACCCGAGGGGAAGTTAACCTGAATGGGAAAAGGCAAACAGACACAAGAAGGAGACCATGCTAGATGTTTGTCAAGGCCTTAGAGTATATTTTTTACACAGTGGTTATATAGGGAAAGAAAAAGGGGGAGAATAAGCTGGCTGACGTGATTTAGGACTTTGGAATTGTCAGGAAACCTAGAGGGGATGTAATCAGGTGTTCATCTAGTCTTGCCTCAATGGCTTAACATCCTGACTGCACCAGGCTTCACATCCTGACCATAAACTGGCCTTTTGCAAAAGATAAGATTCGGTAAGCAGGGCTGGAGAGATGGCTTAGCGGTTAAGCGCTTGCCTGTGAAGCCTAAGGACCCCGGTTCGAGGCTCGGTTCCCCAGGTCCCACGTTAGCCAGATGCACAAGGGGACGCATGCATCTGGAGTTCGTTTGCAGAGGCTGGAAGCCCTGGCGCGCCCATTCTCTCTCTCTCCCTCTATCTGTCTTTCTCTCTGTGTCTGTCGCTCTCAAATAAATAAATCAATAAAATTAAAAAAAAAAAAAAGATTCGGTAAGCAGTCTGCTGATTGACGTTCCAGAAGTACCTAACAGAAAGCTGGATGGACCAGCTTTCTGAGTAATGAGTCAGCTTATGAGCAGGCCCAGACAAAATGGAGAGGCTTTTGCTCTATGGCTTCCGACATCTGGGTGCATTTGTGACGGTTTTATTGACATGGGAGAACTACCACCATCTCATTTTCTGGGGTCCTGGGCTGAAAGCAAAGGAAATGAAGCGAAAGCAAGCTGAGTACCAGGGTTTATCTCTCTCTATTCCTGTCATGGGACCAATGTGTTGTCAGCCACCACAGTTAGAGGCACCCCACTGCCATGATGGAACACATCCTCAAACTGTGAGCCAAAATAAATTTTGTTTGCAGTTGTTTTCTCCAGGTATTGTCACAGCAACAAGAAAAGTAATTCTTACATACTCTGTTTAGTTTTTTAATTTTTTTGAGGTAGTGTCTGCATATATGCTGTATCAGACAGCTTCAGGTTCACTGAGATGAACTTTTGGACCAGACACAGTTATGGTGGAAGGGCTATTTTGAAGCTTACAGATCCAGGGGAAGTTCCATAAATGGCAGAAGAAGCTGGCCTGCCTTCACAGGATCAGTCAGAGAGAGAGAAGTACCAGCCAAAAAGCCAAAAGCCACAGCACACTTCAGGAACTCCTGCTAGGCACACTTTGCATATCTTTAGATTGAAATCTGAAACCCACCACCACACCTAAACATCTATCCAGTGACACCCAGACAGGTGACTGCAGAATGCAAACTACAAACAATAAAGAACTGAATATATTGGGGGCCATCTATTCTATTCAAACCACCACATATGCTTTAAATTATCTCTAGATTGCTTATAATACCTAATGCAGTGTCAGGGAGTAATGACAGAAGCAAGATCTGCAAATTCTCAGTCCTGACACAATTACTGTCCTGTTTTCAGCCCCCTATTGGTTGATTGGATATAGAACTTAATAATTTGTCAGAAAATAATGCAGCCAATCTATATACTGACCAGATTTAAATATTAGGGTTTTCTACATTTTTCAAGAAATATATACATATTTCTTTCTCCTCCTTTTCCCTCACAATTAACTATTATTATGACTTTTTCACTTGATATTTTTCTATTAGATACAAATAACATATGACTTTGTTTTCATATGAAAAGCATATATAAATATTATTCACATATGTATCATCATTATAAGGGGAAATACTTATTGAGCACCTTCTGTTTTGTAAGTGTCTTTACACAAACTATCCTAAAGATGCAGATTATTATCCTCATTTGATACATAAGGAAACTGAGTCACAGAGACATTAATTAATTTGCCTTGAACAAGCAAATTAATTAAAAAGGAGTTAGAAAAGATAAGTGATTACTCTCAACCAATTGTCCCAATATTTTTATGGGCATTCTACAAAACACTAAAAACAGATAATTCTAATATTATGGACAGTGCCTCAAACAATTAGAAAAATGTTGCTCCAAGCTCAATCTTTAAAGTTAAACCCCATGATATGAACATTTATTTTTTGGTAATTATTTGCTATTCTCTAACTTCGTTTTTTGTGCAATACTTTATTTTGTCACATACCCATGTTGATATGTATGGAGCTTAGGTATTCAGTTTGCTGCTGTGTAGTATCCCATCATGTGCATGTTAGTAATCTGTTCACTTCTGATGATGCAGCCTCGTTCAAATATCCCTTGTGTATCTTATTCTGCATATTTGTGGGACTTTCTTTAGAGAATTTATATAGAAACTGAATCGCTTGACTATAAGTAATCCCATATTATATTTTAAACTAATACTCATAGAAAATAAGCTATTGATTTTATAGACATTTTATTACATTACCAACATTAATTCTAATTATATACAATTCATTCTAATTATATTTTCTATGACAGTTTAGTGTCATATTTTTCCTAGTTTTGTGGTCTTTGCATATTTAATTCATTTTTCTTCTGCTGTGTTGGGACTTAAGTGTGGAGAAGGCTGGCTAAAGCTGGTGAAAAGTCCATTCTGTGATTGTAAAGAGAGCTTGTATTATTAAATATGTGTTTTTATGACATTATGTATCAAGTGCCCCATCTCATATTGAGAAAGATTTCTCTATTCCAGGTTTGCAAAGAGATTTCTTAAGCTTTATTGAATGCTTTTCTGCACATTTTGAGGGGATTATATAATCTTTCTCTTATAATATGCTTATGTGGAAAATTTACATGAGTATAACTTCTAAGTTTAAATAATCCATACATTCCTACAACAACACACATTTAGTCATGATACTTGCACATGCTTTTTGTTATAATACTGGTGATATTATTTTCAAATTTCCCATTGAGGAATTTTACAGCTGTGTAAAACAGATTTGCCTGAAAAGGTTTTTTTTTTTGAATAATCTAACACAATGTTGATATGAATGGCTTTAACTATTAAGGACTGAGCTAGGAGCATTATTTTTCTAATAGTGTGAGGCACTTTCCATAACATTAGAATTATCTGTTCCTTGATGTTTGGTAGAACTTGCATAAAAATATTGGTACAGTTTTTTTTTTTTTTTTGTAGAGGATAATGGTAGAGATTGGTAATCTTATTTGTTATGTGGTTGTAAATTTTATTATTCATTCACTGATATTTATAGTGTCTATTTAATTTCTATTTTATCTGATGATTCAAATTTGTTGGTCAATTTTTTGTAGCACTCCTTTTGTGACTTTTAACAATCATTACTGACTATGTATGTGGCTATCTTCCATTATTTTATTCCCAACATCAAAGCCCTTTCACTTCCTAATCATCTTGCAAAAGGATCATCTATTTTACTGTTCTTAGAAATGATGACCTACTAGGAAGTATTTGTATGATTAAACATTCCTTACATATGGTGAGTTGAGATTTGGTTTTTACCTCCAAGAGTCACAACATTTCTTTCTCACTCACATTCATAAGGAAGTTCACACTCATAATCCCTGGAATGAAGGAGAGGTTCAATACTGTGAGCATCAAAAGTCTGATAGCAGATGGCATTTTCCAGAAACACCCATATAAATAGCTCTTAACCCAGTTTTCCTTTGTAGTATGTCCTGCACATCAAGTGCCATTCCCCACCAAGAAATGTAGTTTTACTTCCTAGATGCCTTGAATGTGGGTCCAGGTGACTACTTTGATCAATAGAATGCAGTGGAAGTATCCCTGGCCAGCTGTAGGTTTGGGCTGGCCTGGTTTTTACCTGTTTGCTTGCCCCTCGGAAATCAGTCAATGTGGAAGAAGTAAATCTACTCTGAGATATTTTAGTGAAACAAGCCAGAAATGTAAAGGGAAAAAGTTCAGAAGGCAGGAAGGTGCTAGCCTGGGAATGGGACAGCCTCCTGGACATCCACCCCATTCAGTTTGCCAACATCCCCAGCCTCGGCTCTATTGAACACATGAGACCATAGGAAAGAACTGCTGACCTGAGCCCACTCAAACTATAGAAATGGAAACATCATGAGGTTTGTTCTTTTAAGCATTCAAATTTTAGGGGGACTTGATATGCAACCATATATAGCTAAGATAAATAGATACTAAGTCCTTTCCATACTCTACCAGCTACTTTCCTTGTTGTTAAGAGAAAATACCCAATCAGAAGCAATTAAGGCAGTTTATTTTGTCTTACAGTTCACAGGGACACAGTCCATCCTGGTAGGAATGATATGTTAGTAGGAAGTAGAAGTGACTGGTTATAAGCAGTCACAGTTTAGGAAGCAGACAGCAATGAATACTGGAGGTTATCTCACTTTCTCCTTTTTATTTAGTCTGGGATTCCAGCACATGGAATATGGTGTCACCCACAGTTAACATAATCTAGAAACTCCCTCACAGAGATGCTAGGGTTTGTTTTTTAGGTAATTCTAGATGCAATCAAGTTGATTTTAACTGCATAAGCATTCATAAGATGGAAATGCCCAGATTATTGGGAGGCTCAGAGGTAACACTATTTCTATCAACCTGGGATGTTCCTGTATATCCTGGTCAGTATGAGACTGTGTAAAATTATTTGCTAGTTATGGTGTGCTGATCAAAGTCCATCTAACAATGGGCCAAGAGTCTGAAATTATCTCATAGTTAGTTCTTGAGATGTTTGTATCAAAGGTCAGGGTATATTGTTTAAAGTAATATATCGGGGTATTGCTGAAGCAATAGATGTAACTGTATTATATTATGCCATTGAATATGTTTTATAAATGTATAAATAATGTAATAAGTGGGATGAATATGATCAAAGTACAGTATATACATGTGTGAAAATGGCATAGTGAAACCCCTTGATTTGTATGTTTATAAAAACAATTAAGTAGCAAACATGTAATAACATCCAAAGTCAAAGTAAAAAGTGAATGTTTCAAAGAAATAGAATTTATTATTTGTAATAGTAAGTGAACATTGATGAAATAAGTAGATTAAGCTGTTATATGTCACTAGATTATAAAAAAGCTAATGCTTGTGTAGTGTTTACTAAGAGCAAAGCTTTTTAATGTGACATGCATTTAATCTGTATAACATCCCTTTTATGTTGATAGTTATTTATCCTCAATTTATACAGAAGTCATGGAGAGAATAAACACTCTAGGATACAAATATAATGATGGCAGCCATTTAAGAAACCTCTTAGACAAAGTTCTTAGTTTTTAGATAGTTCTGTACTATGGTGTTAGCAGGAAGACAATATCTTCTGAGGACCCCAAGGCTGCAAGTTCTTCATTCTTCCTCTTCCTTCCCTGAGAGTTTGGAGTCAACATCTCAGACATACCACTCACAGAACGTCTGATCTTTCATTGTTGCAGATTTAAGCAGACCCATGTTGAGGGATGGAGAACTACTTAGAATTGAAATTGGGAATACTACGTTCATTTGAGGAGACGAGACCAATAAAGTAATTCCACTGGGTAGGTATGTATGAAAAACAAAGCAGTGGTGATATTAAGTAGCTGTTTATTTATTTATTTACTTATTTATTTTTGGTTTTTCGAGGTAGGGTCTCACTCTAGTCCAGGCTGACCTGGAATTAACTCTGTAGTCTCAGGGTGGCCTTGAACTCACGGCGATCCTCCTACCTCTGCCTCCCGAGTGCTGGGATTAAAGGTGTGTGCCACCATGCCCTGCCTAGCTGTTTATTTATTTATTAATGTTTATAATGTATGTGTATGGTTTGCATACAATGTATGAGGGTACACATGTGTGCATGCATGTGGTCAGCAGAAATTGAGTATCTACCTCAATTGCTCTCCACTTTATTTACTGAAATAGAATCTCACTTGAACCCAGGGCTCACTGGTTGGCTAGCCAGTTTGCTTAGGGGATCTTCTTGCATTTGTCTTCCGAAAGCTGGGATGACAGGTTAGCCACCATGTCTGCCAGGTATGTATGCTGGGGAGTGTCGGGGATCCAACCTTTGTCTTCAAGTCCATATGGCAAACACTTTATCCACTGAGCTATCTGGCCCTCCCATAAGTAATGAATTATGACCATATGTTTCTCACTGCCATGGCTAATGCAAGGTATCTTTGCAGAAGCATTAGAGTAATAGTGAAGTGAGTATTTTGTTTTCCATCCTTGACACTAAAATGGTGAAGAACAAGATGTGAAGTAGATCACAACAACCAAATCCAAAGTAGGCACAAAAAACTTCAAAGCCCATGAAAACACCAACAAACATCTACCACTACAATATGGCAGGGATCAAATCAAATCTCACAGTCATTACCCTAAATATTAACAACCTTAATTCACCCATCAAGAGACACAAGCTAACAGGATGGATCAAAAAATTAGACCCCTCAATCTGTTGCCTTCAAGAAACCCACCTCACCCCTAAAGACAGACACTTCCTCAGGGTAAAGGGGTGGAAGACAATGTTCCAAGCAAATGGGAATAAGAAACAAGCAGGTGTAGCTATATTAATATTGGATAAAATAGACTTCAAAACAAAGATAATCAAAAAAGACAAAGAAGGCAACTTCCTACTTATCAAGGGAATGATCCATCAAGAGGATATCATAAATCTGTATGCACCAAACACAGGGACACCACAGTTCATAAAACAAAATCTACTTGACAATAAAACAGAAATAATCACCAACACCATCATAGCTGGGGACTTCAATACAGCATTATCAGTAATATACAGATCATCCAAACAGAAACTCAACAGGGAAGAGAGCTCAACAAAACCATAGATCACTTAGACCTAACGGACATCTACAGAACTTTCTACCCCAAATCCATAGACTACACATTCTTCTCAGCAGCCCATGGAACATTCTCTAAAATAGACCATATACTGGGTCACAAAAACTGCCTCCACATATACAGGAAAATTGACATAATTCCTTGCATGATATCAGATCACAATGCTATATTGCTAGAAATCAACAACAAAAGACTCACCAAAAATCCCAACGGCACCTGGAAACTGAATAGCACACTCTTAAACAATAAATGGATAGTGGATGAAATAAAAAAGGAAATTGCAAAATTCCTGAAATTGAATGACAATGAGAACACATCATACCAAAACTTATGGGACACAATGAAGGCAGCCCTCAGGAGAAAATTCATAGCACTCAATGCCTTCATAAAAAAGACAGAAAGATCCCAAATCAATAACCTAACCATCCACCTAAAGGCACTGGAAATACAAGAAAAGTCCAACCCAAAGAGCTCTAGAAGGAAGGAACTAATTAAAATCAGAGCAGAAATTAATGAATTGGAAACCAAGGAAACAATTAAGACAATTGACAAAACAAAGATCTGTTTTTTTTGAAAAAATAAACAAGGATGACAAACCCCTGGCCAATTTGATCAAGCAAAAAAAGGAGAGGCTTCAAATTAACAAAATTCAAAATGAAAAAGGAAAGATCACAACAGACATAAGAGAAATTGGGAGAATCATCAGGACTTATTTCAAAAACCTCTAGTCCACAAAATTGGATAATGTGGAGGAGATGGATAAATTCCTTGATGCATACCATCTATCAAAGCTAAACTCAGAGCAGATTAATAACTTCAATGAACCCATCACACTCATGGAGATTGAAAATATAATAAAAAAACCTCCTCAAAAAGAAGAGTCCAGGACCAGATGGCTTCTCAGCTGAATTCTATCAAACCTTCATGGAAGAACTCAAACCAATCTTCCTTAAACTGGGCCACACAATTAAAGAACAGGGAAAGCTACCCAACTACTGTTATGAAGCTAGTATCACTCTAATTACAAAACCAGGCAGAGAGCCACAAGAAAAGAAAACTACTGGCCTATTTCCCTAATAACTTAGATGCAAAGATCCTGAACAAAATCCTTGCAAACCAACTCCAACAACACATCAAAAGCATCATCCACCTTGACCAAGTGGGATTCATCCCAGGAACATAAGAGTGGTTCAACATCTGGAAATCTGTCAATGTAATATACCACATAAACAAGGTTAAACATAAAAACCACATGATCATTTCAATAGATGCAGAAAAGGCCTTTGACAAGATATAACATCACTTCATGAGCAAAACATTGGAGAGAATTGGCATGGTTGGTTCATATCTTAACATATTAAAGGCAATATACAAAGCTCCGAATGCCTAAATAATACTTAATGGAGAGAGACTGGAGGAATTCCCATTAAGATCAGGAACAAGACAGGGTTGTTGTCCTTTCTCACCTCTGCTTTTCAATATAGTACTGGAAGTACTAGCTCAAGCAATAAGACAGGAGAAGGAAATAAAGGGATACAATTTGGAAAGGAAGAAGTTAAGTTAGCTCTATTCACTGATGACATGATTGTATATGTAAGAGACCCGAGAGACTCCATCCCAAAACTACTGAAGGTGATTAATTCCTATAGCAAAGTAGCAGGATAAAAAAATCAATGCACAAAAATCAGTAGCATTTCTATATGCAAATGACAAAGATACAGAGAAAGAAATAAGGGACATAGTCCCATTTTCAATAGCAACAACAACAAAAAAAATAATATACCTTGGAATAATGTTAGCCAGGGAAGTGAAAGATCTATACAACGAAAACATAAAAACATTCAAAAAAGAAATTGAGGAGGAGTTGAGAAATGGAAAGACCTCCTGTGCTCCTGGATAGGCAGAATTAACATTATGAAGATGACAATCCTACCAAAGGCAATATATAGATTTAATGCAGTTCCAATTAAAATCCCTACAGTGCTCTTCACAGAGATAGAAAAAATGATTTCAAATTTCATATGGAAAGGCAGAAGGCCTCGCATATCCAAACATATCCTCAGCAAAAGAAATACCTCTGGTGGCATCACCATACCTGATCTAAAGCTATATTACAAAGCCATAGTAATAAAAACAGCATGGTACTGGCATAAAAACAGGAGTATAGATCAATGGAATAGACTTGAGGACCTGGACTTTGGGTCAAGCAACTATAGCTACTTGATATTCGACAAAGGCCCAAACAATATAGGCTGGAAAAAAGTCAGTATCTTCAACAAATGGTGCTGGACAAACTGGATAACCACAGGCAGGAAACTGAAACTTAATCCACACATTTCACTATGCACTACACTCAAATCCAAATGGATCAAAGACCTCAATATAAGACCAGAAACTTGAATACTACTGGAAGAAAATTTAGGAAGGACTTTCCATGATATAGGAATGGAAAAACACTTCCTGAACAAAACCCCAGTAGCTCACAATCTTAAACAGTCACTCAACCAATGGGATCATATGAAGCTGAAGAGTTTCTTAATAGACAAGCATACAGTAAGCAAAGAAAATAGATTACCCACAGAATGGGAGAAAATATTTGTGGGTTATCCAACTGATAGATGCTTAATCTCTAGAATCTACAAAGAACTCAAAAATCTAAACAGTAAGAAGTCAAACACCCCACTCACAAAATGGGGCAAAGATATGAACAGGCAGTTCACTGAGGAAGAAATACAAATGGCAAACACACACTTAAGAAAATGTCCATCATCTCTCATCATCAGAGAAATGCAAATTAAAACAACTATGAGATTCCACCTTACCCTAATAAGGATAGCAAACATCAAAAAATCAAATGAAAATAAGTGCTGGTGAGGATGTGGAGAAGCAGGGACTCTCATCCACTGTTGGTGGAAATGTAGGATGGTACAACCACTTTGGAAAGCAATATGAAGACTCCTGAAAAAGCTGACTATAGAGATACCAACAGAACCAGTTATTCCCTTACTGGGCATCTACCCTAAAGCCTTCAAACCACAGGCCAGAGAGATTTGCTCAACTATGTTTGTAGCACCTCAATTCGTAATAGCTAAGAGCTGGAATCAACCCAGATGTCCATCACTAAAAGAATGGATAACTGAGATGTGGTATATCTACACAATGGAATTCTATACAGCAGTAAGAAAAAATGACACAAAGAAATTTGAGGGGCTGGAGAGATGGCTTAACGGTTAAGCGCTTGCCTGTGAAGCCTAAGGACTCCGGTTCGAGGCTCGGTTCCCCAGGTCCCACGTTAGCCAGATGCACAAGGGGGTGCACGCATCTGGAGTTCGTTTGCAGTGGCTGGAAGCCCTGGCGTGCCCATTCTCTCTCTCTCCCTCTATCTGTCTTTCTCCCTGTGTCTGTCGCTCTCAAATAAATAAATAAAATGTGAACAAAATATTTAAAAAAAAAAAGAAATTTGAGGAAAAATGGTTGAACCTGGAACAGATCATTCTCAGTGAACTTACCCAATTACAGAAAAAAAAATCACCACATAGTCTCACTCATCTATAGCACCTAACTTGAATCTACCCAAGATACCTTACACTCCCAGCAAGCATCTCATGGACTAGACACTAGGAGGGATGAGGAGGGAGGGGAGGAGATCGAAGGGGTGGGAAACACTAATCTAGACCCAAACAGCGATGGTACCATAAAATTCTATTTCCTAAAGGGCAGACCAAATGGCTGAACCTTCACCAGCCCCTTACAGGAAACACCTGAACCATAAGACACTGGAGAGGGTAGGATCAAGTCTAACCTAAATCCCCTACATCCTCCCTCCCTCCCTCCCCCTCTCACTCTCTCTCTCTCTCCACTCTAACTCCTATATATTAGTTACCTTTTTTCCTCATTTTCTTAGGGGGCACTGACCTGTAACTCCCAGTACCAGCATGGGGCTATCACCCACAATGAGTGTTTGATCAGAGAAACCTACAAGGTTTTCTAAAAGAATGACAGATTTCTGTCAGAGTACTTGATGACCCACCAAAGGTTAGTGGTAAGACCCTATTGCTGAAGACACCATATGAAGCTGACACGTAAAATGGAATGGCATGGCTGGAAGTCAGGAGAGATTCAGTCCCCAGACAGGGTGTCTAGTGCCAGAAGGTGCTACATGGGCAACTGGGGGAAATGACCAATATCTGTCTAAGCAACTTATGGTCCAACCTAGTTAGTAGCAAATAACCTGGTGTGATGCCCACACAAGTGCAATAGTGGCACACAGCCATGGTGGGGAACCAACTGCTCTTGATTCAGCTAACAGATCCCCTCAGTGGTACGAGACCCATAGCTGAAGCTGGGAAACAAGTCAGAACCATATCTAAACATAAGACCACTCTCTAATATCAAGGTATCATCAATCATGGGCTACAAGAGGGCCTACACCTATTAAACTCTCTATCAAAAAGTAAGGGCTAGCCGGGCGTGGTGGCGCACGCCTTTAATCCCAGCACTTGGGAGGCAGAGGTAGGAGGATCTCCAAGAGTTCAAGGCCACCCTGAGACTACATAGTGAATTCCAGGTCAGCCTGAGCCAGAGTGAGACCCTACCTGGAAAAACCAAAAAAAAAAAAAAAAAAAAAAAAAAAAAAAAAAAAAAAAAAGTAAGGGTTATCTCATTTGTCCTGGTGCTAACTTACTCTCCATTGGAGAATCTGCTTGTCTTTTTCAGATAGATGCAGATCCTAAGGAGAGAGCCCCCCCGCCATCATACTTCTAAAGGGCCCCGGCTGAAACTAAGGAAAATTGGCAAAACAAGCAAGGGTGCTGTTTTCCTCATGAACCAGATACCATCACAAGGAGGAAGGCGACCAACACAGAGAAAAATCAACGCCTACCAAATCAGAGAGCCAGAGCCCCAGAGGCCCCCAACACCTCATCACTGAAGCGGACCAAAAATGAACCCAACATGGCTTAGGGAAATTTTGCGGAAGAGGGAGTGGAAAGAATGTCAGAGCCACATGTTGGGTCATGATATGCAGAGACATTTATCTTACCAATAACTGTGGGCTAACTCCACAATGCACTACCCATATATATCAACAAGGAGGGGCCAATGGGGAGGGGGTAGGTCATGGATTAGCCTAATAATGGTACCAAACTGCCTGTATTTGCAGAATAGAAAACTAATAATAATAATAATAATAATAATAGTAATAAAAGAACAAGATGTGCAGGTAACTTGGGCTGATCTCCATGCTAGTTGAGGTAAGAAGGATATTAACCCTAGGGTAATGTCACAAACAGCAAAATATTGTTGGTTTTGCAGAGCACAGGATGAGTTGGCCTCAATTACAGACATTTTTCTGCCAGTGGGGTAGAATGTCATGAAAGCCAAAGGAATCTACCAACCCAACATACTTTTTCAACACATTAATTCCAAACTCATTGATACACAGTTCATTTACCTTGTTAATTTGGAGTTAAGATGATGACTGCTGTTTCCTTTCTTTGTTTCATCCTAGTTATTGGTCACAAGGTTAGTTTTTGTTGCTTAATTATTGCTGTACTCTCTTCTTTTCTTTTCTCAAGGAGTGACTTCTGTGCCATCATTTCCTGGCCCAGATCAGGTTCCTGTGTAAGATTTTTATAAAGACGTCTGAGCCCACAGCTGCCTGGCATGTCGGGAATCAAACAGACAGCCCATTGGAAAGACGTAAGTCATCTTCAGTCTGAAGAGACACAGAGTGACAGTTCACGGGCTCACGTGCAGAGCTTGCCTCTCAATCGTCTCCGGCTGGCTAAGATCTTGGCTGATGCAGGGCGCCCATGCCAGACAGCAAAGAGCCCGAAGGAACAAAGACAGGCGCAGTGAGGTAATTAGGATTGACAGAATGTTTGCTGATCCCACTGCCTTCTTTGCAACGGGAAGCCAAATTTAATACATCCTGTGAGAATCTGAGCCCACACTTTTACTCTTGCCCCTTGAGATTCTTAAACTGTCATCGTCCTTATTTTTTATTTTTGGCATCGGGTTTTCAAGCCACTTTTTCTTTAGATCCATTGGTAGAAGGGCGGTGCACCTCATTTCTCCCCTCACATGTTTCAGCTTACGTTGAGCCATGAAAGCAGAAAGCACTTGCAGACCCTGGACTCATTCAGCGCTGAGGGGCGGGAAGTACTGGTGGACATCTTTCAGGGCTGATCACAGTCAACACGCTCAGTGGCGCTTCCTGCTGGAGCTGAATGAGAAGGGCGCTTCCAACTTTGGGCTTCTTCAGATGTTGCTGTTATCTGAGGACATATAGTCTGCTCAAAGATGTGGATATTGGATCTCAGAAACAAAGAGGAGGAATGAGTTTTGGGAGGAGTACTGTGAATAAAGAATCATCTCATTTAGCCGGGCGTGGTGGCGCACGCCTTTAATCCCAGCACTCGGGAGGCAGAGGTAGGAGGATTGCCATGAGTTCGGGGCCACCCTGAGACTCCATAGTGAATTCCAGGTCAGCCTGGGCTATAGTGAGACCCTACCTCGAAAAAAAAAAAAAAAAGAATCATCTCATTTATATCAGTAGTGTGAGGCAAGCTATACAGGATTGACCCTTTTTCCTTTCTTGGTTTTAACTAAATCTGTGAAGATTGCTTAGAATTTAATACATTTCCAGAAGTACTATATTTCTTTTTCTTTCTTTTTTTTTACAAACCATTATCTTTTGTGGCTGGAGAGATAGCTCAGTTGCTAAAAGTGCTTGTTTGCAAAGTGTGCTGGCCTGAGTGCACAAAATGCCAGATGCTCAAAATGACACATGAGACTGGAGTTCATATGCAGTCGCAAAAGGTCCCATCACTGACATTCTCTCTCTCTTTGTGTCTCTTCTTCTCCTTGCAAATAAAATAAAAAAAATTATCATGTATATGTGTGTATGTGTGTGTGTGTGGTGTGTGTGTGTGAGAGAGAGAGAGAGAGAGAGAAAGAGAAAGCGAGAGCGAGCATGTTTGTGTGTGAATGTGGGAGTGGGACTGTCATAGCATATGTGTGGAGGTCTGAGGAAAACTGGGTGCTGGTCTTTGCCTTCCACCTTGTTGAGGTAGGATCTCTTGTTGTTTATTGCTGGCCTTGCCTGGCTAGCTGCCTAGCAAGCTTCTGAAGACACTCCTGTCTGCCTCCCTCCTCAGCATAGGTGCATTGGGATTATCAACACCTGCCATAGTGTCTAGTTTTTCTGGGGATCTGAACTCAGGATGTTACACTTGAGCATCTATGGTTTTTTTCCCAGTGAGTCATCGCCTGAGCCCTCATTTCTTTTCTAAATTGTTTTCTTTTCACTTTTCCAAATAGAATCTAGGATGAATTCTTATGTGGTCAGGAATTTTGAACCACAGAACCCAAGGAAGGCTGGAATCTGAACTTCTATAAAGAGGAGGGCTTATAGTGACTGAAGCCGTGATTTCTGATGACAAAGCAGGCAGAAAAAGAACATGTCTGTGGCAAACATGGCTGCTGAACTTGAGAATGGGAGAGAAAGTTTGGAGAATACACCTTATCAGCAGTGGGTATCTGTGCAGAAAGTTGGTCATTTATACTTGTCCTTCCTTTTATCTAAAAGCTTTAATTAACTAATTAATTTATTTATTATGAGAGAGGCAGGCAGATAGAGAGAAGGAGGCAGAAAATGGGCATGCCAGAGCCGCTAGCCACTGTCGACGAACTCCAGATGCATGTGCCACTTTGTGCATCTGGCTTTATGCTGGTACTGGGGAATTGAACCAGGGTCCTTTGGCTTTGTGGACAAGTGCCTTAACCACTAAGCCATCCTTGCATCCTTCCTATCTGAAATATTTGTAGTACTTTACTCAACATCTACTTCCTTTATATCTTGTTTTCCCAGGGAGCTAATTCAGTTTGCTAGTTAGTTGGCTGTGGCATGCAGTGTCCTTTTCCATGTCCAGGGAGTGAATTTTCATCAATCTAATCCTGTCATGATATGCCCTCCACCTCAATAGTGATTAAGTTTGTAATGGGACATATGATAGAATTCTTGGGAGAAATATATTTTTATTTTCAATTTAGACTCAGTATATTGAGTTGCTTCTAGTTGCAGCTTTGGCTGGGTGAGGAGGGTGCTGGGCCTGGTGGAGCTGGCCTGTTACTATGAATGGAGGTAGATAAAGTCATGGGGCATCACAGGAGGAAGGTGGCAGAGCAGACAAACTGAAGGAAGTTGATGATGTCACTGACAAGGCAGAACAACTAGCCTCGTGATCACTGGCTAGACTCGTATTACAGGGGTGAAAATATTCTGATTTTTAAACTTCATCTTTCAGCTAAGTCTATACAATATCATTGGATTTTTGTTATATACTTAGAACCACATGAGGAATCTATGAATATAATCATTGCTGTTTCCCTAGAAAGAATTAATCCATTTGACACTGGTCTAGAGATAATGACTCAAACAATTCATGCATTAAATAAGCACTGAGACTTTACTGTAGTCCAGGACCCTGGAGGAACTCTGAACCAAATCAGGACTGTTCCTATTTTCATGGAATTTAGGAATTTGTATTTGCATAGGCAGCTGAGATGTTGAACAAGTGTAGCTGGAGAATACTTTGTGGAGTTGATGGTATTTTCACTTTTTCAGGATATAGGCTTGGCCAAGGTGTTTAGAGCTATGGCTGGTGGGCCAAAAAGAGCTGGTCTTCTGGAATCTGACCTCAGCAGCTGATGCAGTTCCCATAGACAACTTCAAGAGATAAAAGGAAAATGACTAGCAGTAGCTCAGGGGTATGCATGTTCTCCTAGCCATAACATGCAGAGAGAAGAGAGACAGACAGAGAGAATGGGCATACCAGAGCCTCCAGCTAGTGCAAACAAAGTCCAGACACATAGTGGATACTGGGGAATCGAACCTGGGTCCTTAGGCTTTGCAGGCAAGTGCCTTAATCACTAAACCATCTCTTCAGCACCATAACTCTATTAAAAAATTCTATTGTTTTGTCCTTTGGTTTGGTCCACTGGTAGTTTACAAATTGGAATACATTAACGTACATAAACAAATTCAATTTCAGAGAGACACTATGTCAAGTACAGGAGTATTTACTTCTAATTATTCTTAATTAGTATTTGGGAAAGACCTTGAGCCAGATTTTAAACAGATGTCTTTTATTCTCATACTTTTCTTTCTGAAACTTTCCCACTCAAGGCCTATTTTCTCCCACTCTTGCCTGTCTCATTTCTGAGCCTCACAGATGCAGTAAGTAAGGCAGGCTGCAGATGTAGGAGTCTCCATTTCATCCTTGAAGACTTATTTTAAACTAAGTTTATAGGTTTTGAATATTGACCCCGCATCGAATTTATAAGTCCCAACTGACCCAGTTTCAGGTCCTTTGCACTTAGAATTGTCAGTGATTGTAATGCTAATATAGGTGTTTATGGGGACAAAAAAAAGATGATCCAGGAAAAGAATGCAACTAAATATCTAGCTTTTAGGTAATTGGTAACTGTACTCAGAGATAAATAAGCAAGGTCACCTGCAAGCAGTAAGGTTCAGCATAGCTAGAGGAGCAATGATGCATGAACTTAGAGAAAGGAAGCTCTGGGGAAGGGAGCAGCCTCTCCCAGAGGTAGATACCACTGCCCTGGGTTATCAACTCAGTCCTGCCTTAAACTTTGGCTCTGCTTTCTGTTGGAGTCTGTACTCCAGTTTTCGGGGGCAGACTCGGGCTCGATGAGGATCAGGCTGCTTTCCTTTGTTCCCTGATGGCAGCAGCGGGCATAGACAGTCAATACTTGAAAACTGGCCCATGGTCACTGAGCAAAGGTGAAACACTGCAAGGCAACGCTCGTCAGAAGTAGAAAAAGATCACTTGTTTTTCACATTGATTATCCCACTAGTAGTACCAGATCAAAACCCTGGGACTTCAAAGAGCTATGTGAAATTGAACAGATGTTTTTTTCAACCTTAGTTCACTTATAAAGAGAGAGAGGGAGCCTAAACAAAGGAGATGTTTTAGCACAGATTACTGGGGTACAGTATACAATGTGGACATAAGGGACTCTTAGGAGATACCGTCTAATTCGCTGGGCATGATGGCGCATGCCTTTAATCCCAGCACTCGGGAGGCAGATCACCATGAGTTTGAGGCCACACTGAGACTACATAGTGGATTCCAGGTCAGCCTGGGCTAGAGTGAGACCCTACCCTAAAAACAAAAAATAAAGAACAAAAAAAAAAAAAAAAAAGAAGGAAAAACAACAACAACAACAACCTCCCCACACCATCTAAATGGTGATAATTGTTGATTTTCTAATTCTTATTGTATAGCCTCCTGTAGCTCTCACTATAAAATGTGTACCTTAGAATTCTGTGGGTCAGCAGTCCAATAAGGGTTTCACTCAGATAAAAGTCTGGTGTTGAAAGAAGTCCTGTGTTCTTTTAGGTGAACCCTAGAGGAGGATCTTCCTTCTACTCATTAAAACATCTGCCTTCATGTTTTCCGTTACACTAATAAAATACCTGAGGTTGAGTACTTTACAACTAAGAGAGGTATTTACTTTATAGTTTTGGAAGTTCCAGGGCACTGGTTTAGCTTTCATGAGGTCCTTACAGTGGGTGGCGTGGTCGGTATGTGTGCAGAGGGAGAGATGACACGATGAAACTGAAAGCATAAGACCAGGAACAGGGAAAGACCAAACTTATTCTTTGAAATGACTCACTGTCATGGAAATAACTATAGATCATACAAAAATGATTTTCATCTCCCTGTACAGACAGCTCCCTCTATCCCCAGTGGCCTCTCCTTGGGGCTGCCTCTTAAAGATTTTACCTCTCTTCCTTCAAACTAATGATTTTCATGCCTGCTTAATCAATTACTATAGTTATCATTCCAAGACCCAAGACACACACACACACACACACATACATATATATGTTTTGTTTCAACTTCTTTGGTTGCTATCAGATTTCTCTGTTCTCACTCTTGGACGGCCACTGTAATAAGAGAGATCATTCTTTTAAGCTGTCTAGAACAGATTAAGAGAAAGTGGAGAAATGTGATAGTTCAAAAAATTTGCTGCTTTTCAACAATATAGTTTATTTCTAAGTTTTCATTAAGTTTTTAATTACAAAGGTGGCACCTATTCATTGCAATAAATACTTTATGTCAAGTATATACTCAAGTAGATCATAACTACCCGTTAGCCCAAGCTAATTCTACAGCCAGTTAGTTACAGGTAACTTTGTGTATCCTTCCATTTCATTTTATGTACATATAACTGCACAAAACTTTTGAGTGTTTTAATAGAGTGAGTTATATCCTTCAAAAATTTGTTATGTTGTTATCCTAACTCTTAGCAGCTTAGAATGTAGTCTTATTTGGACATAGAGTTGTTGTTAATAATTAAGAGAAGATCATTAGGGTGGACCCCAACCCACTGTGCTTATTATCCTTATAACAAGGGGCCGTTTGCATACAGGGACATATTCATAGGGTGAATACCGTGTAAAGATGAAAGTAAAGATGAGAGCGATGCCACTAGAAACAAAAGAATGTCATAGGTCCCCAGCTCACAATCAGAAGCTAGGCAAGGGGCGTGAGAGTCTCTCAGAGCACTTAGGAGGAGCCAGCCCTCCCAGCACCTTGATCTTGGATTTCTGGCCTCTACAGCTTTGAGATAGTACAGTTCTATTGTCTAAGGCCCTCAGTTTGTGGGACTTTTTCAGAGTAGTCCTAGTGAATAAATACATCTGCTTTATAAATATGGTATCCTATACGGATTATCTGGTGACATGTGCTGTTCACTTCCTATGACGTGAATGGAATGTCCTTTCAGGTAGTGTGTATTAAAAGGGTGTCACATTGTGTGTAGGAGTGCGAAATGTGTGGCTACAGCTGTTCAAAGCCTTCTGCAGGCCAGGAAAGGGTGTGGGAAGATGCAGAGTTCCTGGCGTGGGTTTGGCTCAGGAAAGTGGGCTAGCAGAGGTGCTGAGAGTAGGCATGGACTTAGTGGAGTGGCCCCACTCAGCTTGCTCCTGAGCTGACCCCAGGTGGAAGCACATCCCCCTGGTGTACCCACAGCTGCGTGCATATATGACTGTGGGCTCACGTGTGTCACACAAGCACTAGCTGAGTAGGTAGGTCCCAGCTAGCCTCTTAGGAAATCTAAATACAGCTTTGATTCTCAAGGAATTCTGACTTTCTGATACATCACTTAAAACTAGCCCATTGGGCTGGACAGATGGCTTGGCAGTTAAGGCGCTTGCCTGAGAGGCCTAAGAACTCATGTTCAAATCACCAGGTCCCATGTAAGCCTGGTGCACAGTGATACAGAGGAGCAATGATGCACATGGGGGGGGGGACACATGCTTCTGGAGTCCATTCACAGCAGCTGAGCCTCCTGGTGCACCCATTCTCCCTCTTTCCTTCTCTACCTCTTTTTCTCTCTCTCAAAAATAAATAAAGAAATTACAAATATGCTTTTTACAAAATTTAAAACTAGTCCATTATGGTGAGAATGCAACAGTCTTTTTAGCTGATTCTTCCTCTGCAGAAACTAAAATCTGATTAAATGGGTAAGGCCTTTCTCCCCATGAGTGTTTGAAACTTCAGTGTGGGTGTGCAGGGAACAGTTTCTATGCACAGGAGCGACGACACTGCCTGTGTGCCTTTGAGTTGTAATTTCCATGGTGTCTAAATAATGGATTCTTGGCAACTGTAAATAAATGACTGCTTTCAGAACGTGTTATATACTTCCTAGGTCTGGTCTTGTCAAAGTTTGAAAACCTTTATATGGCTATGTACATGCCAGAAATTTTCCGCATATTCATGCCATTCCTGGAGTGATCGCTCCATGGAACAGGCAGCGATGTGAAAGAAGGCAGGCAGACCTTGCTTCCTTTTAAGGTCACTTGCCCAGCACAGAACACAGTGTGTGAGGATTGAAATAGGAAGGGTTATTTAGGGAGAAAACATTATGGTGTTTTGCTAGGCTATCAGGTGATATTTTTTTTTTTGCCCAAAATTGGTAGGAATTTGGTTTTATTGAATACCTAAGATATTCTGATATTGGGTTGCTCTCTTAGGGCTTAACATTGATTACTACTTAATTATTTTGACATTTATGCCAACTCTGTTTAGTGTTTTGACCTTAAATTTATTTTTGAGACCTTTCATGTTACCTTTCTGAGTTTTCCATGACCAGATACAATTTTAGATTATAATATTTACTTATCAATAAAATGGGCCCATTGATACTAATCCTTTAAGATTTTGTGTCTTCTAAATAGTGGCACAGAACTCCAGTGATAATACATGTTTGGCCCCATGAGCAGAATAGTAGACAAAATAAGAAATTATACGTAACTAAATTTGCAGGCTCAAAGTAAAATAACTTTCTTCTTTTCATTTCCTCAGGACCTTGTGTGTGAGAGAAAAGTCATTTCATAGGGACTACAGACTAAGTCTTGTGACCTCTGAATTGGGGGGGGGTGGTTTCCAGGTAGCAAAGGGCAAAGGGTGGTCATGTTAGAAGAGAACAGCCCAGTGGGCAAAGTGAATATTGAGTGGGTCAATGCATGAGCCAAATTAAAGCGTTTGTTGCCCAATGGTTTGCAAAGCCTGGGGTTTTGTTAATTTTCTTTCTTAATTCATTGGCCCATAGTGATGGGATAGATGATATGTTTTGTGATGTTAGTAATCCTCAGTAGGTCTCCCCAAATTCTGTAAGTGTATGGATTTTATTTCCTGGCCCACTTGGTCCATGGAGATGTTATGTCACATTCAGCTCTTAAAGAAATGGGATATAGGGTCTAATGGGCTGGCTTGGAGGTTAAGTATACTTTCTGCTCATGCATGAGGGTTCCTGAAATTGCCCAAGTTCCAATCTCCAGAACTCATGTAAACAGCTAGACTTGGCTACACATATCTGACCCCAGTCCAGCAAAGGGGAGCAGAGAGTAGGATATTTCCTAGGCTCGCAAGAAAAACAGCAAACTGTGATTTCATTAAGAGATCCTGGCTGCAGTGGGACACCCAGTGTTTGGTTCCTGCTAGAAGGTGAGCCCCTCCCTGAGGCCAGTCCCCCCACCTCCTGTAGGCTAGTGCATGGGACAATGGGGCACCGCAAGGGCATCTACCCCCCCACCCACATGCAAACCAGTGACACACCACCCAACACACACTACATTACGTAGTCATATATACACCAGTAGAAAGAGAAGGAGGAGAAGAGGAGAAAGAAATGGAACACGCATACTTTCTAGGAACCAATTTAACCACTGTGTCTAGTCTTAGAATTTAATAGTGGCACCTGAGCCATGAATTCTGCTTTAGGATGGTTACACATTTGCTATTATGAGACTAATCCTGAAAGAAATGAGAATTCTTTCTACAGCTAAATATCGGTATGAATGCATTCAGGCAAAGGAATGCTACTCTTCATTGTAAGTTAGTGAGGGAACCTAGTGGTATAAAACTGATAGTGAGAAAATTTGAGAGTGCTTCCAGGCACAGCTGTTGCAGTAACTTTCTCGTTACTGACAAAACATCAGACCAAAAGCACCTGAAGGGAGAGAAGTTGTTTAATGTGGCTTAACTTCTTGAGGGGAAGCTCCATAATGAAAGGGAGCATGGTAGAGCAGAGGCTGGGCATCTCTTCCGACACAACAGGTGGGACCAACGGCCGGGAGTGAGCCAAGTTCTTACATACTACCCATAAGCCTACCTGCAGTAACATGCCTTCTCCAGCAAGGCTCCACCTCCCCAATTGCCATCAACTGGGAATCAAGCATTCAAAACTCATGAGTTGGCTCAGTGGTTAAGGTACTTGCTTGCAAAGCCTGATGACTTGGGTTTGAGGTTTGACTCCCTAGTACCCATGTAAAGCCAGTTGCACAGGGTGACACATGTGTCTGGAGTTTATTTGCAGTGGCACGAGGTTCTGCTATGTCCATTCTCTCTCTCTATTTCTCCTTGCAAATAAATAGATGAATGAATAAGTAACTAAAATATATTTAAGAACACACGAGTTTATGGGCAACACCTAATATAAACCACCACAACAACCTTTTATCTGTGTAGAATATTTTATTCCTCGGCCAGATCTGTGAAGGTGCTAAAGAAGGGAGAGATCTGGGTCTCCTCACCTTTAAGATTACTAATCGTCTCTGCTTTTCTGGTTAAGATTTAAATATACAGTAGAGAATATTTATAAACTGTAATATGTTAGAAATGAGATTTCTTCTTCTCAATTCAAATATATTATTTAATATAGGTTATTTGCTATGACAAAAGGTTTAAATGGCTTAACATAACAGAAGTTTATTTTACTTATTTTATTTTATTTATTTACTTATTTTGTTTTTTGGAGGTAGGGTCTCACTGTAGCCCAGGCTAACCTGGAATTCATTATGTATTTTCAGGGTGGCCTCAAACTCATGGCGATACTCTTACCTCTGCCTCCCAAGTGCTAGGAGTAAATGTGTGCACCACCACACCTGGCATTTTTTATGTTTTTATATTACTTTTCTTTATGGTATACAAATAAGTGCAGGGCACTCCTCCATGTGGTGAATCAGTAGATTTGGGTTCATTTCCTGTGTGGTTCCACCATTGTGTGGGAGCTTGTTCTCCTCTATATTATCTGAACATACTGGGGAGCGAGGTGATGTAGAGGATATCTCCCAAGAACTGCCAAGCTAGAGGCTGTGCACTTCACAAAACTACCCCAGAAAGTGAATAAATTGACTACTGGATCAGCTGCTCACAGAATGGAGCTGGGCGTGTGGGTGGGATCCATTCAGCATCCTGTGCCTAGACAGGTTCTGGGAACTCTGTCCTGGCAGAATCTTTCTGGATACAACCAGTCAGAACCTGCTTTGGCAGAGGTCAGCTCAATGCCTGGCCAGAGAAAGGACTGGAAGGCATTTTTTCACAGCTTGTGAACCCACTGTATCATTCCTCTATCAGAGCAGCAAAAGCTGTTTGAGGTCAGTTGTATACACAGCTCTGAAAATGTACTAATGGTTCAACTATTTGGTAGTTCTTACTTTTGGAGGCATACAAATATGCGGAGATATCTTTGTGTACCTGTGTAGTAAGAAAATTCTATGATTGTCCATGCTCTCCTGGGCAGGGGAGTTTGGAATAAAAGTGGAAGCATCTGTAATGATAAGTTCAAAACTAATGGACTCTCTCAAGAGATCCCAGTACCCTAGGGGTGAAAGTGGAATCTCTGTCGGTTGCTGGGGGAATCTTCTCTTTAGGACCAAATGAGAATCTAAATTTATAATAATCCTTTAAGAAGAAAGATAATCCCCAGGATCTTTGACCTCTCTCTGTGTACAATTGGAACCATCATGAAATGAGAAAATCTTAGATATTAAAAATTCAGTGACCCTAAACTTTGCCGATATTCATGGCTGACACCAGGTTCAAGCAAAATAAGCAAGCCTTAGAAAAAGCAGGCCTCTCTGCTCAAATGAACTCAGGATGGGGCTGACCCCTTTATCCTGAAAAAGAGCCAAAAATGATTGAAAATATAGCTTAGTAGTAAAATTTCATTATGAGAGCTTTGGCTCTTTGACATGGGCCGTATCATTTGTGAAAAGGCACCTATCTGTAAGGGATGAGATGGCTCTCTGTGGTATATTAAAGATGAAGAGAATGTCTGACATTAATTGAAACATTTTTGAGCTACATCTCATCTCCAGAGAAATAATTGATTTTTGTGGCTTCTAGAATGGAAGCACATTTTTATTACACTATGTACACACAGACACACACACACACACACACACACACACACACACACACACACACCTAGGCCATGAAAATGGAAAACCCAGTACTTATAGTATTTGAAGGTTGTTTTCAGTGAAAAATTTAAATTCCCTAGGTATCTCTTAGGCATTTGGGGAAAAATTAACCACAAGATAAGTTGTTTCATACTGGAATAACATAATGGCTGGCAACCGACAACTACTTCTGCCAGAAATTAAAATGATAAATTTTTTCCACTGGAATTTTGTTGTTCTTGCTACAGGGGTTTTCCATTTTGTACTTATGAAGAACAGCTCTTTGTGAAATCTAAAGTAAAGTTCAAAATAAAATCCTCCTGAGGGTGAAGAGACTAAAGTAATTTGGAATAAATCTGGTTTCTTTTCTTGTTCAGACATAGAATATTAAAACCCGTGTTTGTTAGCTGTATCTGGGCTGTCAAGTTGTGAATTTTACTTGGACTGCAGATTCTTGTCACCAGTCAATATCATCATTAATTAGGCATACAGGAGGATTGTTAAGAATGCAAGCAGGAAGCAAGTTTTTTTTTTTTTTTAACCTTTTTCTTGAAGGTAATTGACTTCTCTTCAGCATGTTGAATGATCTTTCTCTTTTTTGGGGGGAGCTACCCATTATATGCTTTCAAGTTTGCTTATAGAATTTTGTTTCTGAAGAGATTTTGACAATATATTTGTTATTATTCTTACTGGATGTGTTTTTTATGGCTCTGTAGAAGATATTTTGTGGAAAAATAATTTTAATATGTTCTACAATATGTATGTATATGTACATATCTATACACTTTAATGTGCATGTATGACTTGCATGGGCTTCAATCAAGAGGTGGAAAAATTATTATCTGAGGTTAGCAAGTAGATAAACATGTATTTTGAATTGTGAACTTTGTATGTAAGTTAAAGATATCATCAAAGATAGTGGAACTTTTTCTCAACTTTCATGATAGTTATGCTTTCTGTTTGCTGGTTTATTTCCTGAACATCTATTTAATCAGGTTTGGTAGTTTCCTGGCCAGACCAAAGAACCTCTGCTAGGAGTTTGCTAAGTGGCTTACACATGGAAAGTCCCTCTACCTGCCACTCTGCTGCCCTCCTTGAGATAGAATTGCCTACTTACTTACTGCCTTTTTCTTTTCACTTCTGAGACAAGGTCTTATATACTCCAGGCTGACTTTGAAATAATCTTGTAGCTGAAGACGACCTTGAACTTCTAATCCTCCTGCTTCTTCCTGAGTGCTGGGATTACAAGTGTGTTACTGCACCAGGTTTTTTTTTTTTAAATTTTTATTTATTTATTTATTTATTTTTTAGAACTGCCTGTTTCTCTTGGCACTTTGAGGGGAACTATAAATAGAGCCTGACTTTAGCATTGAAGCCTTGGTTTGGAAAATGACATCAAAATTTCTATTTGTATATATTAGAAAACTTACACTTTCTGTCAAACTCTTTCAATTGTTTCATAACCCATGGTTAATAATTTACTGCAGAAAATGTTATCATAAATAAGTGAAAAACAGGGCTGGAGAGATGGCTTAGTGGTTAAGTGCTTGCCTGTGAAGCCTAAGGACCCCGGTTCGAGGCTCGGTTCCCCAGGTCCCACGTTAGCCAGATGCACAAGGGGGTGCACACGTCTGGAGTTCGTCTGCAGAGGCTGGAAGCCCTGGCGCGCCCATTCTTTCTCTCTCCCTCTATCTGTCTTTCTCTCTGTGTCTGTCGCTCTCAAATAAATTAAAAAAAATAAGTGAAAAACAATTCAAGATTAGAAAAGAATTCACAAGATACTATTTTTGTGTTTGAAATTTAAAATAATCCATTCCATAGTTTTATTTTATTTATTCATATATTTATTTATTGAAGAGGGAGAGGCAGAAATAGAGAAAGAGGCAGATAGAGAATGGGCATGCCAGGGCCTCCAGTCATTGCAAACGAACTCCAGGTGTATGTACCACCTTGTGTATCTGGCTTATGTGGGTCCTGAGGCATCGAACTTGAGTCCTTAGGCTTCACAGGCAAGCACTTTAACCACTAAGCCATCTCTCCAGCCCCCATCCCATTTTCTTAATATTGATTTCCTATTTATCAGCAGAAATACACTGAATTTCTTCTAGGTGTCCAGATGGTAGTTATCAGGTTGCACTAGTCACTCTTTTTTAGAGTTAATGGTCCACTGAGACATCTGATTTTATAGGAGCATATTAGCAACTATGGAATCACATATGGCTATAGAAACTGAGGTGGGAAAATACTTGTATCCAGGAGATCTGGATTGTGGTTCAGGGAAGGTCTTATGATGAATGCATATCCCATGTGATACTGGGTGATAAGGAAGAGGCACATAGGTGATGTCTGTACCACAGTGTTTTCCCAGCATAGGACATAGAAGGCACTGTTACTGTCAGGTGGAAAGTGAATTCAGAGCACTGAGTGATAGACCAGAGTGACTGTTGAGTTGGACAGGGGCTAAAGGTACAAGAAGATAAGGCTGTTAAGTTAGGCACAGGCTGGCCCCTATTGAAGATTTGGATTATTTCAACAATTCCGCTGGAAGCCATTGAAGTGTCTGAAACAGGGGAGTAAATAGTTACGTTAGGTTTTCAAGAATACAAACTCCAAAGAGAAACCATAGTATCACCATGCATGTACTATTGGCTTTATTCTATCATAATAACTTCTAAAAATGTAATCCTCATCACAAATATTCACACAACTTACAAAGCCCAACAAAGACTGGAAAAAGTTGAATCCCAACATTCAGAGAAAATCTCTCAACATCTGGGTGAACTTTGTCTCACACAGTGCCCGCCCAGGTAATTACCATTTTGTATTCACATGATCAAACTATATTGCATTTTCCTCCAGTAACCAGTAACCATAATAAAAACTCAACATCTCAACATCTTGTGACCATTTTCCCCTGACAAAAGTGATATACATCATTATGCTTGATGGATGCTTAGTTGTGAATAACATTATAATTAGTTTCACCAATTACCTTTTGGTGACTTCTAACCGATCACAATTTTTTTTCTGACATAATGAAATGGTAGACACTACTTGAACATCTTTTGTGCATAGGGATATTTCTTGTATATATTACTTTATTAAGTCAGGTGTCTTAAAGAGAAAATGCTGAATTAACATACATAATGTATTTTCATACAGATTTCTAGTAATCTAGAATTTACTTAGGGGAATTACTTGAAGAAGAATCATATTTTTTTCCTGCACAAAATTTTTTCTTTTTTCAAATTTAAAGCTTGAACTATGTCTGCTTATGTTCATGTCTGTGAACTCCTTTAGGTAATGTAATTTCTGCTTTAGGCCAACCCCAAACTTTGATCCCAGGATAGCTATTTTCTAACTATAAAGCCATATGAAATTGTAAGTGTCTGTAATTTACCTTTCAAATACTTCAGTGGAGATGGTATGATGTGAAAATATGTATGGGTGAATGTGAATACGTGCCCTCATCCAGAGCCCACACCAGGAGGTTGTGTAGTTAGCCCTTGAATGAATCTAATCAGGACCTCTCTGTTTGAAGGCTTTGGTTGCAAGCTTTCAACTCCTGCTACCTCACTCAACTGACATAATATCTGGTAGAAGTTATAGTTCATTAGTGAAATGTAGACAGTACCAGATACATGGGTTGGTTAGAAGTTTTTGCAGGTCATGGTGCAAATCCTTGATACCTCTACCATGATACTGAATTAGCAGTGTCCTGGCTTCTCCATATCTTATGCTGCCTAAAATTCCTGACCTATAGCAAGACTAACTTTAAAAAAATTTAAACCTATCCCCACTCTAAAAAAAAGTTTTTAAAAGTCTCTGATTTAAATCTAATGCACCCAAATCAGACATCCTGCTCCCATGGTGTTGTCTTTTCTGTCAGGAATTTTATGCAATGTCCTCTTTGGAGGAGAGTATGAAACATACAAAGCAGGGACAGTTAAAGTGCTGAAAAATAGGGTTTTTTTTAAATGTTTTTTTTTTTAATTTTTATTTATTTATTTATTTATTTGAGAGCATCAGACACAGAAAGACAGATAGAGGGATGTTGTGCCCCTCCCGCCAGCAGGAAGAACAACAACAACAGGATTCTTTTCAAGCACACTTTATTGGGAGCTCCAGACTGAAAGAGAGAAGGACCCTGACCCTACAGAGCCCCAAGCTTATATACTAGTGGTCAGATGATTGTGTAGTGTCGTCTGATTGGCTTAAGTCTCATCAGCTGACTATGCATCACCCAATCGGGATAGGTGAGCAGCCATGTTAGGATAACATCATGTGCTCATGCACAGACAATTAGGATACAAAAGCAGTAAACAAGCTGACATAGCAAAGCCTGATAAAGCCAGCATGGCTTCCCACAGTAGCTGACACAGCAAAGCCTGATAAAGCCAGCATGGCTTCCCACAGTTCCCCCTTTAAAAATTGTTTTGAACCTCAGGATACCCGATCCAGGACCAGCCCTCATGATGGCCAGTCCGATCAAGGGTAGAGCCCAAGACCAAAAACCTGTTTCAGCACCTTCCCGAGTGTAATGGAAAAATCCCTTCAGGGTGCAAAGGCTGCTCATGCAGGAATGTAAGCCTTCCAAGGTGTAATGACAACAAGGTCACTTGGTGTGCAAAGGCCTTACAGTAAGCAGGGTGGAACTAACCATTTTGTAGGCTTGCCAGCCACACTTGTGGAGATGTTCCTTGATCCAAAGCTATAAGTGCCTGAACAATCTTTATGTTATCCTGGTGACGTTGTCGTCTGATTCGACAGATAAGCCAGAGACAGAACACCATACCACACAAAAGGGCTGCTCCAAACATAGCCATCCCCACCCATTCCTTAAAGAAAGAAAATGCAGAAGATAACCAAGAAGTAAAATCTCCCAAAGAGATTGGCTCCAAATGAGTTCCATTCAGCTGTACAATCTGGAACAGTAACTTCCGAGATAGCTGCTCTCCTTCACGCGTCCAGTTTCCTGCCAAAAATTTAGCTAGCTTGTGACTCTGATTAAAAGAAGCAGTAAAATTAAATTGTAAAGGAGTAATACACAAATGTTGATACTGAGACACACATCCAAGTTGTATTATTTTATATAATTCCTCTACTTGATTCTGCACCAAATCTACTCTTTGATTGACTAGATGAATACCAGCAAGAAGGTGTGTATTAATTGTTTCTTGTGTTTCTAATGCTGTAGAAGTCTTTTCTACTATATTATTAACAACTTCCACAGTTTGGGCCTGAGATGTCATGGCAATAGCAGCAGTAGTTGCTGCTGCAGCTGAAATGACGATGGCGGAAATGATTGCTGCAGTAATACCAAAATCTCTTTTATGACGAATAAGTCCTACTAAAGGAAAGGTATTTGGATCCGCCTCTACTGGAATGGGGACAAAAGTAGGTAATTTTACTATTAAAGCTAGATTAACTCTAGCATTCCAGCACTCTGCAAGCCAACATGTGATATTTCTACAATCTATCAAAGAGATGTTAGTGCTAACATTTGCTGTCAGAAAAAAGAATGGAGCTTGTACACAAATTGAGGCTGGATTGAAGCTACTATTAATCCATTGGTGATTTTTATTTATGTCTTTAATATAAATTTTATCATTTATATTAACTCTAACTGCTGAAACATTCCATAATGTATGTTTAGTTTCCAATAATCCTGCTAAAGCTGACACATCTGCCATTGCACCGGCCTCATTGGACAGAAGCCATTTATATCAGGGCCAACCAGCACTATTACTAAGAGTATTATCTCCTTTACTTTTAAATTGGTAACGCCTTAATGGAGGGGTCATTTGAAATCCCTGTAAGATCTGTTTCTGGATTTTATCTGAACTCTGACATGGAGTAAAAATCGGAGGAAATGCATAATTAGGTTCACACCAGGGAGCACCTTTTACATTACTAGCATATATCTTAAGATTGGGCTGTCTAGAAGGGACAGTCACTTCACTCTGTATCAATAATGTGGTAATATTAACATTTGTAACATTACCTCCCTGTCTTGACCCATTTTGTTTTTCCTTAGTAATCTGAGTTAAAGTTGCAAGTATTATACTCATATCAACTTTAGACTTTTCTAATGGGTCCTGCCAAGCACTAAGATTTTGTTTTTGTAATACAATACATGGGGGAGTTAGGTTCTTATTACCCTGGAAAAAACACAAAGTGCCATTCAGATGAAAAGAAGTTTGATTATAAATTGTTGGTGTTTGCATAGGATCCCTGATGCAAGGCATTTCCCCTTGGCAAGATGTGGAAAATAGAGTAGGTAAGACACTAGAATATGAATGAACTGGCATAGGGACAGGCCATGTTCTGGCCACAGCCCAAAACTGCATCTTAATTCCCTTTATCATCATCGGCAGGAACAGGCTCAGGATCATCAGTAGTAATACGGAGGTTGTCATTCCTTGTTGTCTCATGACGCACGATTCGGGTCAACCGCTCTGGCACCCAGATAGGATCAGCTTGGCCCGGTACCGCCGCTCCGTGTGTTGAGTTCTGAATCCTCCCTCGGAAGTATCCTCAGGGGTCCTCTCAATTGGCCGTTTGTTGACAAGTTCCCGGGTTTCGGCACCACTTGTTGCGCCCCTCCCGCCAGCAGGAAGAACAACAACAACAGGATTCTTCTCAAGCACACTTTATTGGGAGCTCCAGACTGAAAGAGAGAAGGACCCTGACCCTACAGAGCCCCAAGCTTATATACTAGTGGTCAGATGATTGTGTAGTGTCGTCTGATTGGCTTAAGTCTCATCAGCTGACTATGCATCACCCAATCGGGATAGGTGAGCAGCCATGTTAGGATAACATCATGTGCTCATGCACAGACAATTAGGATACAAAAGCAGTAAACAAGCTGACATAGCAAAGCCTGATAAAGCCAGCATGGCTTCCCACAGTAGCTGACACAGCAAAGCCTGATAAAGCCAGCATGGCTTCCCACAGAGGGAGAGAGAGAGAGAATGGGTGCGCCAGGGCCTCCAGCCTCTGCAAACGAACTCCAGACGCGTGCGCCCCCTTGTGCATCTGGCTAACGTAGGACCTGGGGAACCGAGCCTCGAACTGGGGTTCTTAGGCTTCACAGGCAAGCGCTTAACTGCTAAGCCATCTCTCCAGCCCGTGAAAAATAGGTTTTTACACTGGTATCTATACCTACATTATTATTATTTTTTTAAATGGTTTCTATCTCAAATGCCTCCATGTGCTAAAAGCTTGATCAGCAGTTATGGTTCTGTGGGGAGTTGGTGGAGACTTTAGGAGAAGGGTTCCAGGGGAAAGAATTTAGGTCACTGGAGTGGCGGGGGGCATGCTCTAAAAGGGGATATTGGAACTCCTAATGCTGTTCTCTCTTTACTTTCTAGCCATCATGAGGAGAGCAGCTTTTCTCTACTTTACCTTCCTGATCATGATGTTTTACCATACCACAGGCCCAATAGCCAACTACACTCAAAGCTCTGAAAGAACCAAAACTAAACTTCTTCCTTGGAAATTATTACATGGTATTTTGTCAGAATAATGGAAATCTGACTAATATGTTTTGGTGGTTTGATTCAGGTGTTCCCCATAAGCTTAAGGTTATGTGTTCTGAATGCTAGGGTCCCAACAGGTAGCAACTTGGAAATTGGAGCCTCGTGGAGGCAGTATATTGTTGGGGGCAGGCTTATGAGTGTTACAGCCAGCTTCCCCTTGCTGGTGTTTGGCACATTCACCTGCTGCTGTTGTCCACCTGATATTGGCCAGGAGGTACTGTCCACCCTCTTCTCTTGCCATCTGTTTCCCCTTGCCGTCATAGGTCTCGCCTGGAGTCTGTAAACCAAAATAAACTCTTTTCCTCCACAAGATACTCTTAGTTGGGTGTTTTCTGCCAGCAACTCAAAGCTGACCGAACATATATACTTGTTTAGAAGTACAGATGATCCCCGACTCACCATGGTTCATTTTGCTTGTAAGTATTTTTATTATTTGGCTTTACGATGGTGCTAAAGTCTAACGTATTCAGTAGAAACTTTGAATTTTGAACTTTTCAGGTGAGACGATGACACTTACACATTCATTGCTGGGCAGTGGCCGCAAGCTATAGTCCCCAACCAAGAGGGTGGGCACAAGTTAAACAGTTATTCTGCCGTGTATGGTGTTGCTAAGCAACAATGTTCTCTAGGGTAGGCAAATGTTAGGTGTATGTTGAATTTATAGCATGTTCAGATTATTGTTGGGGTGGAACAGTAGACTTAATTTAGTGGAATCTATACTGGTGAATTTGGCCTATCACTTGCTTTCTTTGCATCCTAAAATTACCTGGAATAAGGTGTCAACTAGAAGGAACTTGCTGGCCATGTAGACTAGCTCACAGTGTAGAGATATCTTGAAGGTGACTTTCATCTTTTTAAGGAAATATGTAGCCAGGGTCCTCTCAGGGCCCCCCTTGCATTTGGGTGAATTTAGTCATAGAATTCTTGCCAGGTTTAACTATAAAGTCCATACCAACAGTAGTAGCAAGTAGTATAATAACATTGTTAGAGTTTTTATGGAGAGATGAGGAGATTGCTAAATCATAGGCAAAACCTAACAGGCTTTTCATAAAATTTGGCTCTATCTCATCAATCTTGTCTCCCCTCTGTTTACCTTCCTTTCTCTCCCTTCTATGTTTTTCTATCTCTCCATCTCCCTATCTGATTTTCCATTTATTATTTCTTCTCTTCTATTTTTCTGATTCTATAAGGTTCTTAACATCCCCTTTATTTATTTACCAGATGATAATAGCAAAACAACATTGTTTGTCATCTTTGTTGGCAGGTGCTACAGAGCATACTGGTCTTCCCTTTACTGTCCCTTGGACAATAAGTTTCAGGACAGAGCACTCCTCACTCAGAAGTGGTTTCCCCAGATTCCTTCTTCATTGCTGTTCTGCTCACTCTCATCAGCCCCTAAACCTGCTGTTCCCCATCTTAACAACTAAAGCCTTTTAGCTATGTTGAAAACAGGATAAAGCAAATATGTGCACAGGGTGAGTTCCAGGGAGAAGAGCTTCCCAGAGCATATTTGAGTCTGCATTCCATTTCCTTTAGAGTGGTGTCAACAAACACTTTTGAGTGTGGAAAAAGACATTTTAGATCATGTTTACAGGACCCTTGGATGTACTTACTTTTTAGTGGTATGTGCTTAACTATTTGTTAAGAGATTTTTAGCTAGCACATGGAGTTTGTGTCATTTAATGTTTGCCCTGGTGCAATTCCATAAAGAATCGAATGAGGTATGAATGCTTCTTCCTCAACTCCTGAGGCATGTGGTAACATTTTAATGCCATGTTTCTCAAGGTCACTATTTCTGAGCAATGCTTAGGTTTAGCCTGAAGTGCATTGTAATTCACAACTTAATATAATAGCTATCTTTCTTGACCACTCGGACTATTTTAGAACCTCCTTCCCTTGAAAGCTTCACATTGCTGGGATCAACATTCAAAACCAGGCACCGTGTGAGGGAGGAAGAGAGTTATTTCAAGCTTGCAGATCCAGAGGGGAAATTCCATCAGTGGTGGATGTGCTCCCATACATCCAAGCACAGAGAAACCATCACAAGCCAGAAAACAACAAAAGCAATGAACACAAGGCCAGCAGCACAGAGCAGGGGCCTGGCCACAGCTCAGCCTGCTCTGCATACCTCTGGGCTGGAATTCAGATTCAGCCCCCAAAACACCTTAGGGCTGGACCCCAGGAACTGCCCGTAGTAACACCTCCTCCAGCCATGCAGCTGGAGACCCAAGTTACAAGCTTTAATAAAGCACCTGAGTCTATGGACGACATATGTTCAAACTATCACAGATGGTTAGTATTTAACATGGAGAAGAGGTGGTGTGCTCAAGTGGTCAAGGTCACGAGGAAAGAATTTTAATTTTGTTGCCTATCAACTCTGTATATTTTGGTAATTACAAACCCTCTATATCTTAGTTGCCTCGTCTGCAAATGAGTAGAGAAACAACCATTACATTATAGAATGGTTCTAAGTATAAATGAGATAAAGTATCTGGTATTTACATGAGTATTAATTATCATCTTCATCACTTCAAATTATAGTTTGGAGGTGTGGTTGCTGGGAATCAAACCCAATCCTAACTTTTAAGTTTATGGATGATTATGTTTTATGACAAAGATGGTAGGTAATGAGAACTAACATTTTATATTGAGTTCTAAAAATATTTGATGAGCACTGTTCTAAGTACTTTTATGGACTAATCTCTTCTATAGTCATCACAAGCTTAGAAAGTTGGTGCCAACATTTCAAGGAGAAACTGAGGCACAGTGAGGTTTCCTGCTAGAAAGTGGTAGAGGTGACCATCATGTGCCTTGAGTGGCAGGCTCTGAGCCACGGGTAGCATTCCCAGTCATTTATGTGCATCCCATTCCTGACACGTTCTTGCTTAGAGGTCTTTTTAAAGTTAGCTATGGTTCCCATCTAATCCCAAGTAAGCCAGCAATAAGGCCAGCTAGGAGGGTATACTAGGATTTTCTTAGCAATCAAGGAATTAATAGTTCTGCTGAAAGAAAAAAAAACATGGAATTTATGGAGCATGAATTGGGTCCAAAGCTGGTAGCTATTGGGAAGGGATAATTTTTTTTTTTTTTTTTTTATGAGAGAGAACAAGGGAATGGGCATGCCAGGGCCTCTAGCCACTGCAAATGAACTCCATATACATGTGCCACCATGTGCATCTGCCTTATATGTGTTCTGGGGAATTGAGCCTGGAGTCTTAGACTTCACAGGCAAATGTCTTAACTGATGAGCCATTTTTAAAGCCCAGGAAAAGACAAATTTTTAAAGTAGCACTAATAGATAGAGTAACCAAATTTCTCCCTGACTTTGTTATATGGCTAGTGCCTGAATGGAAAATGGGGCTAAAAAGACAGTGGGTGTGGGGGGCCACATGGGAGACTGCTCAGCAGGTAAGAGCACTTGCTTCATAAGCATGAAGGCTGGAGGGGTGGAGTTTGACCCCCTAGTACTCACATAACAAGTGGGGGTATGGCCTGCATGCCTGGAACCACAGTCGTGTGGAGACAGAGATGGCAGAGTCACAGGGGCATGCTTGTCAGCCAGTGTGGTAGCTCCAGGCTCAGTGAGAGATTTCGTCTCAAGGCAACAGCATGGAAGAGCAATAGAGAAAGGCATCCGTCTTTAACTCTGGCTTCCACATGTGTTCATACAGGGTATATGCATCTGTAACTACACACAGACACACACATAACATACATGCACAAGTGCTGGATATGCTAGACAAATACATGCTACATACATATACCATACTACATTACACACACACACACACAAATAAGATTAATCATTCATAATTATTAGGTCTCCATATAAGTTATATTATTTATCATGAAAATCATTTGAGTTAGATACCTTTTTTTTTACTTTGAGGGAGGGAAAGAGAGAGGCAGAGAGAGAGAATGTGCCGGGGCCTTCAGCCACTGTGAAAGAACTACACAGAAGTGCGCCCCCTTGTGGTGTATGTGCAACATTGTGTGCTTGCATCACTGTGGGTCTGGCTATATGGGACCTGGAGATTCAACTATGAGTTTGTAGGCTTTGCAGGCAAGCGCCTTAACTGCTAAGCCATCTCTCCAGCCCTGAGTTAGATATTCTTATATATGCTTATCAGCTGAGAAATCTCAGGTATAGAGAAGGTGAAAAATTGTGTCCATGGTCATGATGCTGCTATTTCTAGAATAAAGATATAAACCTTAGCTTGTAGACCCTGAGTCCATCCCCTGTCCTGTGCATGTGACTGTGGCTCTGAAAAGTCACATGGCCACGAAGGTGGGAGATTTTGACTACTCTGAGGTCCTATGAGTGTGAGAAACAAAGAAGATGAGCAGAACAAAATGACTGTCTTCTTCCTCTACTGTTCCAAGATGATCTAGCCTGAGGAAACTCATCAGATAAACAGTCAGAAGTTGCATGTGGCGGATCATATTTCTGTGTTTGAGACAGCTGAGCCATCAGAGTAGGGAGCACTCTAAAGAAAGTAGGGGCTGTGCATCTTTCTTGTTTTGGAGAAAATACTTTGGGGTAGAAAGATGGAGAATTACAATGGAGGTTTGATTCTTCTTTTGTAAGTGGGAACTTATAATATTTCTGTAACATGGCTGCCAAGGCTGTGCAGCATTTCTCTGGGAAATCATTCTGCTTCTGAGAGGACAGTCCCTAATTATTGAGATAATGACAGATCTTCAAGTCAGCTGGCCCTCGTGAGGCCATTAATAATTCTGTCAGAAAGCTTGAAATCATCTGCTCCTTGTGATTTCACGTCAAATAAAATTTTATCCATCAGGTGTTTTAAATAATGCAGTTCAGCTTCAAGACCTCCGTACAATGTTTTCTTTGTGTTAAATTAGTATGTTTAGGAAAGGACTCCAAATTAGATAAACAGAAAAGCATTTCTGTCAAAGACAAAACAACACAACCATCTAAACCCCAGTGAAAGTGTATTTGGCTTAGAATGAATAGGACTTCATTATTCTGGCAAAAGTTTAGTTTATGTTTTATTTCCCTTTGCTTCAGCTTTCAATGAATTACAATGAATGCCAAGTTATAAATACACTGCACAAAATGTATTTTAATAATCCTAATGGGGTTCATTACTGTAGCTACAAGCTAGAAATGTAAATTATGTCTGATACTCTAACCTTCATTTATTGACTTCAGAGGTTCTGGTTTTACTAATATAAATTCTACAAGATTATGGTAAATATTTACAGAATAAATTCACTTGATACAGTTAAATGGAATGTCCTTGCATTTGAATATCTAACAAATATTACCAAAATCTGTGAGGATTGTGTTATGATATATAATGTTGTGTGGATTTGAATTTTTAAAAGAAAACAATCCATATTTCAAAGTAATAAATTGGAAACTTACCCAGGAGAATCCAAACAGCTGTTTTCAATAATGCAGGTAAATTCTAGTCATGGGAAAATTCTCTATTACTGCCTGAATTGTTGGAAAGGTATTATGCATGAAACCGGTCCTGGGTGATCAGACAAATCTCTTCTACTATCTGTGCTCAACCCATTTTTATTTCTTTGTTTAGGTGGTTTAGGTGGTCCTCTCTTTTTATCTTCCCTTCCAGTAAATCTGGAACTTGGAAGTAGTTGCTGTTTCAGGAGAAAACAATATATCACTATGGCTTTTTATTAGTGATTTCTCATTGATCATTAATGACCTTTTAAAATCCCTCTGTAGTCACATCCTCCTTAAAGTGCTAAATGAAATGCTGTGTCTGTGCGAAGCTCTCTGGCTGTGTGGTTATTGGACCTTTCCGAGAAGTCCCTTGTAAGTGGTTGCTTAGATTCACAGGGAACAGGTGCTGTGCGCAGTTTTACTAGCTGCATCTGCACACGGTTCTGTTCTTCCAAACACACTCCAGTGAGGATAGGGATCTTTTTTTTACCTTTGCATGATTTTTCAGATGCTTTTATTGCTCGTGTGGGGGATTCAATAATCGTTTGTGGAAAGCATAAATTAGCAGGTATTGAATGAACTGGCCTGCTCCAGCTGATCATTTGCTCACACATGAGTGAGTTCTGCTGCTAAAAAAGTGAATAAGCATGGGGCGTGGGCTCCTGTGGGCTTAAAATGATACATTATAGTGTGCTTGGAAATGTGTAACAATGCTTACTCCTTTTAAATACGTTTCACTATGGTTCTAAAACTGTTATGTATGTATTATGTACTTGTTTTCACTACAGAGGGACAGCCTTTGCCATTCGCTGTCTTCATCCCATGGTGTCCTGCTTCAATTCACAAGAGCTTGGGCTCAGTTTTCCCTTCACCTATGGGAAAGTGTGCAGATTTATAAACAAATGCAGAGCTACATCCTTAGAATATGATGCTCAGTGTTTTCCCAACTGTCTCTCTCTTGACACTAAGATCCCAGTTACTACGTCTGTGGCAGAGACACCGCCTAGTTGCAATTGCTGCTGCGCCTGGCTGAGGGGTGCCCAGCACTGGGACCCTACACAATGCAAGAAAATCTTCACATCCCACCCCAACATTCTGTGGTGGGAGCGTCATCCCAGGTACTGCAGAGAAGAGAGAGCTGGACGATGTGGTCCATGCCCAAAAGGAATTAGAATATAACTTGAAAGTTGGGCTATGCATGCATAAAATCATTACAAGATGGCCCAAAATCTTGTTACTCGCTATATTTGGAGAAGACTGAGGCTGAGGACAGCTGAGTGCAGTAATGTCTTCATCTGATAATGATGACCTTCAGTGGGCATTAAACAGCTAGAGATAGCATTCAAAGAAGCTCAGTGGGGCTCACTGGAAAAAGGTTGTTTCTAGGAGACCCTAAGAAGCAGGCTTCTCAGACTGTATAGCATGTTTAAGTGAGGTGTGACTCTATGTATTATTTGGGAATTAACATGAAGGAACTGACCTAGAGAAGGTAAAGTGGGGAAAAGAGCATCAGTGTCTATGAGATGTCACCCAGGGTTAGCCAAAGCTAATATTTACTATGACAATTTGACACCCCCTTCTCCAGATCCAAAATGAAAGCACTGTGACAAATCCTATTCATGAACTTCACTGACATGTGACACACAAATATTCCCACCATCACTGACAGAATTTATTTCCATGTGTTCTATTTTATGGACGTAATAAATGTACATATGGCCTGTTTCCTTCTTTATGGTCTAATTACTATAAATAGCCTGCAGCTCTTTTAACTGTATGATGTATTGAACCATCATGTTTTACAGGGTTGCTTATTCCTATCTTCTGAAGTAGCCCATGGGATTGAAAATATTCTGGAAATGAGAGTGAAAAGCAATGAAAACATGAAAGCAATATTGTAAATATATCTCATACATACATTAGAGGCATATAAAAACATATACCTTGGCCTCTAGCCACATAGAAACAATGTCTAGCTATGGATTTTCATCAACACATTAAAGCACTTTTAGCCATTTAAATTAAGTCTCTACCTCTCCTTGTCAGAGGAAGCTCTGGGAAATCCCCAATGTTCAACATTGGTGTATAATGAGAATTTCTAGGCTTTTAGTTCTTAAGAACAAACAATAACAAAACAACAAATCAAGAAAAATTAAGCAAGGAGCATTATTTAGGAAGCTAATTTAAAAAAAAATGAGAAAACAAAACCACGAATTGGTTAGTTAAAAGTCTGACTGAGGGGGTTGGAGGGATGTCTTAGCAGTTAATGTGCTTGCCTGCAAAGCCAAGGGACCCAGTTTGATTCCCCAGTACTTATGTAAGCCAGATGCACAAGGTGCATACCTCTGGGGTTTGTTTGCAGTGGCTGGAGGCCCATTCTCTTTTCTACTTGCCTCTCTCTCTCTCTCTCAAATAAATAAGTAAATAAAAATTTTAAATAAAGTCTGACTGAGGGCTGGAGAGATGGTTCAGCAATTAAAGCACTTGCCTGAAGAGCCTCACAACACAGGTTTGATTCCCCAGCACCCATGTAAAGCCATGTGTACAAAGTGTCACATGTATCTGGAGTTACTTTGCAAGGACTAGAACCTTTGTGTACCCCTTCTCTCCCTGCCCTTTCTCTCTCTTTGTAAATACATAAATAAAAATACCTAGTTTTTTTAAAGTCTGACTGAGCTTAGTGTCAGACATGTATTAGATGTTACAAAACTCAAAGCTAAGTATTGTCAAGGATGAGCAGAATGCTTTCATTCTTAGCCCATTTTCTTGTCAGTTCTTCTTTGTAGCACTCCTTTTAATCACGTCTGGTGACAGGAAGTCACTTTTTATAATGGTACCTTTTACAGCAAATGTCATTTTTCTTAGTAAATTTTGCTTGTCCCTAACCACTCAAACCATTTCGTCTGCTAAAACATCTTAGTGTGGTTTCTTCCTCTTTCCCTTAACTACCATTCTTATTTTGCTCTACAAGTAGCAATAGCATTGACTCCATGGATAGATAGGTCGTGGCCTAGGGATTCAGAAACAAGCACCGGGGTCCAGCCATCCCTCCTCCCTGAGCAATCTCTCAATATACATATGCAGAGAATGAACAGATACCTACTTTCCCCAAAACTTGGTTTCTTACCAAAACACTATTGCGAAGCCCTGAACATTTGGTCCAAAGACACCAGGAAACCACAGCCACCTCCAGGCACCAAATACAAATCTTTGCAACTGGCGAACAAATGATGGGGTAGGTGGGATAGCAGAGCATGAGCAAGGGAGGAGAACTGTGTGTAGTGTTGGAAAGGAGCGGGGTCATGCTGAAAGACTGTTACCCAATGCAGAGGAAGGAGCCACAGCTAGTGCTCTTGCATCCGCCCACGGGAACTTCAGCCGTCAGCACAAAGGCAAGAGGCATGGCACATCCAGGGCCTGCCCCTCAGCCATGCTCCAGATCTCCATCTCACACAGTTCCTTGTTTTGGGTTCCGGGAGTTAGCTGTCACATTTGAGTTTACTCTGAGAATCCCTAAACCTAAGGTTCTATGTACAGACCATCAGAACCACAGTGTTACTGCCTTCTAACAAGTGCAGTTTGTCCAGGGTTGTGCCATGTTACTGGTCAGTTTAGTGTTCCCTCCCATGAATGGGGACAGAGCAGCACGAGGAAGAGAAACAGAGCAAGACCGGTCTGTATTGCAGAAGTGACACTGCTTTGCCCTTTCTGTTTTGTATGTCCAGCTTAACCTCTCCTGGCCCTCCTCTGCGTGTCTTTCTGTAGTCAGCGTTCCCAGAATGGTGTGAACATCTACAGTCATGGTCTCATTATGAGGCTTTGAGAATTTGTCAAAATCCAAATAAACCTCCTCCATGGGTTTTCTGGATTCACCACGTGTAACGTTATTTTTTAAGAGGTAAGATTCATTTGTTCATTCATTCATTCACTCATATGCTTGTTGTACCCGTGCTGCCCCCCTTGGCCTCCTCCTCCTGGAGTCTTCACTGTGACTTGTGACTCCCCTATCAACGGTTTATTCTATAGGCTGGCAGCTGGGAAGGGGTCCTTATTCTATCCTGTCTGCAGTCTCCGTCAGCCAGTCAGAGCCAGGGTGCCTCCCACTTGTCTGTTGTTATAATGCTGCAGCGGCCTTTATTGTTCCTCAATAGGCACCACAATTACTTACTGACGTCTCCTTTCTCTCATCATTCAATGGTTCATCTAGAATTGCAGCCTGATCATTTCTCATTCCTTCTGAAAGCCCCTCAGTTGTCTCCCACTGTGGCTCGGACACAGTCCAAATTCCTTTCCCACATCCCTCCAGGATGTAATGCAGCCTCGTGGCCAATTCTGCTTGTCTTGGTCTTTTCACCTGCACAACACTGAACAGCTGTATCCCCAGCACACGCTGCCCCTCTGCGTCCACCCACTTCTATGACTTTGCTTAATGCTGCTCCTTGGTAGTAACGCCCTCCCCCACTCCTGCTGCCATATGAGTTAAGTGAGTCAGTACACAGAGCATGTAGAATGGGAGCTGATACAGCCCCATGCACTGTGGCTGTTGGCTCAGAGCACGGGCGAACATGCTACATGCTGTAAAGGGGGAAACACTGAACTCAGATGGCCTGGGTTTTATTTAGAAGGCTCTAGGTTCCTTTTTTTTTTTTTTTTTTTTGGAGGCAAGCCCAACAAACTGACCTTTTTCCTTTTTTTAAAAAAACTTTTGTTTATTTTTATTTATTTATTTGAGAGCGACAGAAAGAAAGAGGCAGTTAGAGACAGAGAGAGAATGAATGGGCGCGCAAGGGCTTCCAGCCACTGCAAATGAACTCCAGACGTGTGCGCCCCCTTGAGCATCTGGCTAAAGTGGGTCCTGGGGAATGGAGCCTTGAACACGGATCCTTAGGCTTCACAGGCAAGCGCTTAACTGCTAAGCCATCTCTCCAGTCCCCTTTTTCCTTTTTTAATGAGAGAAAGTGTGTGTGTGTGTGTGTGTGTGTGTGTGTGTGAGAGAGAGAGAGAGAGAGAGAGAGAGAGAAAGAGAGTGCAATGGGGCACCAGAGCCTCCAACCATTGTAATCCAACTTCAGATGCATCCACCACCTTGTGTGCATGTGTCACCTTGTATGTCTGGCTTACATGGGATCTGGGGAGTCAAAGATGGGTCTCTAGGCTTCACAGGCAAGCTCCTTGACTGCTAAGCCATTTCTCCAGCCCTAGGTTCCTTTTCATATTCTTGCCTTTTTTTACATCTGTTGCAGGAAGAGTCCAGTAATAGTTCATATGTTCACATGAAGATTAAATGAGATGATGCTTAGGGGAATGCTGAAGACTATATTCTCAATTAGTATTAGTTATCATTGTAATTCTTCTATATTATATTTAGGCTAAGAATTATAACCTCTCACATTGCTTCTCTCTGATGAGTTATTATTAGGTGCCCCTTTTCAAAATGGTTTAGTGCCCACTTTATTACTTTATTTAATAAATTATGCTTATGGAATTCTTGGTAGAAGCCATGCCTTCTGATGGAATTGGAAAATATAAATAAGACTACCTTGGGCTGGAAAGATGCCTCAGCAGTTAAGGTGCCTGCTTGTAAAGCCTAATGACCCAGGTTTGATTCCCCAAAACCCACTTAAAACCAGATGTAAAAAATATACTATACAGCTGGAGTTCATTTGCAGAAGCTGGAGGCCCTGGCATGCCCATTCTCTTTCTTTCTCTCTCTCTCTGTCTCTCTTCTCCCCCCTCTCTCCTTGCAAATATATGAATAAATAAAAATTTAGAAAGTACTACCTTGAAGAAATCCTAGACAAGGGTAGAAGACAGACATATTAATCTCATATAAACAATATGACTATTACCATGCCAGAAAGTATGCCCAGAGATAGAAGTGGTAAAACCCAGTAATTATCAACAGATGATATGATCTCCATGTCCCCAGCCCTCCTTTGTTTTGCCTGGCATCCAGCTCAGTGCACGGGAATTCAAAAAGTTCCTCATTTCCTGTTTGACTGTAGTTTTCCAAGAGATCCTTTTAGGTTTGACTTTCTTCTTAGTTTCACCAAATGGTTCTTATCTTTTCTTTCCCTTCAAGCTCATGTTGTGTACAGAGGGTTTACAAGTCAAATACAAAGTCAAATATGAAGGCTAAATTAAGTGAGGGCAGCAGGTGTGGTGGAGAACATGGCTGGGTTCATGCCCTGTGTGCAGAGTCAGGTGGCAAATCTGTCTTCAGCCAGTTGTTACTATGAGGGAAGGAAGATTCATTATCCAATATTTCATAATAACCTCGAGATTGTAGCTGTTAGTGAAATTTCCTGATTTCTAAAGTATAAACTACTTCATTAAAAGAAAACAAAAAGGGCTGGAGAGATGGCTTAGCGGTTAAGTGCTTGCCTGTGAAGCCTAAGGACCCCGGTTCGAGGCTCGGTTCCCCAGGTCCCACGTTAGCCAGATGCACAAGGGGGCGCACGCGTCTGGAGTTCGTTTGCAGAGGCTGGAAGCCCTGGCGCGCCCATTCTCTCTCTCTCCCTCTATCTGTCTTTCTCTCTCTGTCTGTCGCTCTCAAATAAATAAATAAATAAATAAATAAATAAATAAATAAATAAATAAAAGAAAACAAAAAGTACTTTATTACTCAAACAAAACTACTTTGAAGGTGGGAGCTGACTTTAGGGATTTGAATAGGCAGCTTCAGGGGAATAGTTTTCTTGCTTTCTTAACTTCTATTTTGAAAAATGCCGCTCCTGTAAACAAAGTCAAAAGACTTGTGCCACAAATATGTTACTCAGAGTCACAAGCTGCTTCTATGTTTTATTTTTCTTTCTTACAGACCTTTTGTGCATTTGCAATATGTTGCAGACAGTGATACTTCAAACCCACATAGTCCCGAATAAGTTCAGAAAAACACAAGATATTCTTTTCTATGACTATATCAACATAAGTACGTCAACATTAGCAATCATTTTAATTATACATTTCTTATACAGTTCATACAGGGAATATGTTCTTAACACTCATAGTGACCTTTTGTCACCACAACTGGTACATTTCCTTGACCAAGGTATGCTTTCTGAATGCAGAGGTAGAAAGCCTCATTTCTCTGAATCTGTGGGGAAATCATATCCATGTGACCCTTGCTGCTGAGATCTATCTGTTAGAAGAATGCTCAACATCTCTGCAGCGCAGTTTCTTCCTCACATCACCACACTCTTTCCCTTGATCACGCTTCATATTACATGCACGTGCTTAAGGGCAGTGGGTGTCATGTGCATTATTTAGAACCATTGCTTCTTTTATTTCTTCCCAAGAACCACTGGTTTCTTCAGGATCAGTTTTTATTTTTGTGACAAACCAGTTTTTCTTCCACACAAAGTCTTGTTTTTGTCCTTCTATTTAAGCCCCCTTTCTCTTCAAATATTTTTGTAAAGCTTTTGTGAGAGGTCTGTCAAGGGTTCTGCTTATTTGCTTGCTTTTTTCTTGGTTCATGTCTTAGGAAAAGAAAAAAAAGTAGATAAATATTTCAAAGGGGCCTTTGCAAAAAGAAAGAACATTTGCAAAGAGAAAACTAGACAAATTTTACTGTGCCAGGTTTGATTATACTGAGAATGTTTAAGATTTTAATCTGTGTGAAAACATTCAGAGCACAACTGGAAATGTACTGTAAGTGAAAGAAATTTCAAGAGAGCATACTTGACCCATGGCTTGCCACAGCGTGAGTTGTACTGGATGAGGTGGCGGAATAATGTCTTCCCACTTACTGGGTAGGTGTGTGTCCGTGGGTACTCACGGAGCAGACGCTAGTGAGAGTGCATAGGAAAACAGTGCATCAGCAAAGGCACTGACCATTTAAGATCTGCCCTTTCCTTGACCACATGGTGAGAGAGTTAGAAGAAAAATAATGAGACATTCATTTGAGTTAGATAATGCATTGGAACACACTGCTGACCTACCTGACACAAGGTAAGTATGACATAAGTAATTCCAAGTTCCAATAGAAATCCTAAATTGCCCTTCCAGCAAAATAATGATTAATATTCATCATGGGTATTCTCTTTAGTCTTTTGAGTCATCATGGATTTTAATTATATTTTATTGTTATGTGCTCTATATGATAATTTATGGACACTAGAACTACCTTTTGAGGGTATTTATGTTTTGCTTTCAATGTTTGCATCATAAAAACACATGCTCCATGCAATCAGAATCACCACCACCATCATCTATCTCATTCTATGCATCATCATCTTTAACATCCTGATAGGTTTTATGATAAATTTATAAGTTTGTAATAAATTCTTTTGTATAAATGTCTGATTTGATTCTTGGATTACCGTGTGTGTGTGTGTGTGTGTGTGTGTGTGTGTGTGTGTGTGTATGTGTGTGAACAGATTACACTTATATGTAATCTGTGTGTGTGGGCACACATGTGAGTTTGGGTGCATACATGTGTACATGTGTTTGGCACCTAGAGGGCAGCCTTCCATGTTGTCCTCAAGGATGCTGTCCCCTTCTTTTTGAGACAGTCTCTCATTGGCCTGGCGCTGACAAATTAGATGAGCATGGTTAGTCAGTAAGCTCCAGGATTTTCCTGAATCTGTATCCCCAGTGCTGAGATTAATCCTATGCTGCCATGCCCAGGAGTTTTACATGGGCACTTGAGATCAAATTAAGTCTTCAGGTTGTCAGGCAGGTACTTTACTAACTGAGCCATATCTCTCTTCTTCATGCTACTTTTTTCAGGTATGCAAGTCCCTGATGATTTCTTTTCTTTCTTTATTTTTATTTATTTATTTATTTTTGGTTTTTCGAGATAGGGTCTCACTCTAGCCCAGGCTGACCTGGAATTCACTATGGAGTCTCAGGGTGGCCTCGAACTCATGGCGATCCTCCTATCTCTGCCTTCCGAGTGCTGGGGTTAAAGGCGTGTGCCGCCACACCCGGCTCTGATGATTTCTTTACTAGCATGGGCATTTATACTTATGTGGCTATGAGGGCCAACTGATTGTGGCATTTGCCAACCTTTTTATGGTCAGTTCATTTCCAATCCCTCCTTCTCATCCTCCCTCCTTCCTTATCTTCCTTCCTGCCTGCTTTTACTTCCTTTTTCTCCTTCCTTCCTCCCTCCTTCCCTCCCTCTCTTTTCCCTCCCTCCCTTCCAGCCTTTCTTTTCTTCCTTTGATAGATTCTCCCAATGTAGCCCAGACTCTCCTGCCTCAACCTCTCCAGTGCTGGGATTGTGGACATGTGCCAATCAATTCTTATGAAACTAATTGTTTTAATTCCTCGTGCCTGAAATAACAGATTACCTTGGAGGATTTGGCTACAAAGAGCAGGAATTTATTCTGCTACACTTCGGAGTGTCACAAGTCTGAAGACACCCCAGGGAGTTTCCAGTATCCGGTGGCAGGCAGCATTGCTTGGCTTTGATTGTATCACCTGAAAATCTTCCTCTGTTGTCATGTGCCTTCCTCCTCTTCTCTATGTTGTTCTGTGCTCTGTGTCTGCTTTGTTACTTTTATGAAGTCTTTAGCATAAAATATAATGGAATTTATTATATTTCATTGTAATTCACTCATATTTTCCAACATTGCCTTTCCTTGTCCCCCCTCCCACTGGACATATTTCTCCCTCCAAATAGTTCCTGTTGTGCTTGTAAGTTATATATGTATGTATGTATTTATGCACATTTATATATAAAATGTGTATCTGCCCCATTATCCTTTCTTCTTGTTTCCTCCCTCTCCACTCACATAATACCTCTTTTACTTTTGTGTCCTACACATGTATGTAAATCTAGATTCCACATATGAAAGGAAATGTGATATTTATATTTCTAAGTCTGGCTTATTTTGCTTAACATGACCTACAGTTCTATTATTCATCTCCTTGCAAATAATGTAATCTCACTCTTCTATACTCTGCAGACTACTGAGTACATACACCACATCTGTTCATGGGCATTGAGGCTGCTTCCACATTTCGTTCTTGTAAATAATGCAATAATAAACATAGAGGTACAAATCTTTCTGTGATGTTCACATGGGTACCTGGATCATGGTATTTCTGTTTTTGGTCTTTTTTTTTCCTTAAACATTTTTTCTTTTTTTTTTTTTATGAAAGAGAGAGAGAGAATTGGCACACCAAGGCCTTAGCTACTACAATCAAATTCCAGATGTGTGTGCCACCTTGTGTGCATGTGCCACCTTGTGTGCATGAGTGGCCTTGTGAATCTGGCTTATGTGGGTTCTGGGAAGTCAAACCTGAGTCCTTAGGCTTTGCAAGCAAGCACCTTGATCACTAAGCCATCTCTCCAGCCCTCTTAAACTTTCTTTATATTTATTTATTTATTTGTAAGTACAGAGTGAGAGCAAGAAAGAGAGAGAAGGAATGAGAATGGGCATACCAGAGCCTCTAGCCACTGAAAATGAACTGCAGATGCATGTGTCACTTTGTGCACCTGGTTTAAGTGGGTACTGGGGAGTAGAATCCCATTGCTAGGCTTTGCAGATAAGTACATTAACTGCTTAGCTATCTCTCCAGCTCCTCTCTCCAAGCATTTTGAGGAACTGCCATACTGATTGTCATAGTGGCTGCACTGGTTTACATTCCCATCAACAGTGTATAAGGGTTCTTTATGTCCTGCATCCTTTCCAGCATTTATTGTTGTTTGTTTCTTGATGATAACCATTATGATTGGGTGAGATGGGATCATAATGAAGGTTTAATTTGCATTTCCTTGATGGATAAGGATATTGAGCATACTTACTTTTGACTTTCTTCTTTAGAAAACTGCCTATTCATTTGCCTATATATTAATGAATTGAATTTTTAGTGATTTGAGTTTATTATATTGTCTAGTCACTAGCTTCTTATCAGATACATATAATTGCAGAAAATTTTCTCCCATTATGTATTAACTCTGCTGATTTTTTCCTTTGCTATGCAGAGACTTTAATGCTCATAAAATTCTACTACTCACCTCTTGCTATTATTTTCTGAGGTATTGAGGTCCTTCTCAAAAAGTTCTTACCTATGCCAATATTTAATAATTTTTTGTGTTTTAATCTACGAATCCATAGTTTTGAGTCTTACATTAAGAACTTTGGTACATTTTGTTTATTTTATTTTTTAAAATATTTTTAATTTTTTATTTGACAGAAAGAGGAAGAGAGAGAGAGAGACAATGGGCATGCCAGGGCTTCTAGCCACTGCAAATTAATTCCAGATGCATGTGCCACCCTGTGCATCATTCTGCTAACATGCATCCTGTGGGATAGAACCTGGGTCCTTTGGCTTTGCAGAAAAACCACCAAGCCATCCCTTCAGTCCCCCTTTTTTATGAGAGAGAGAGAGTGAGAGAATGAGAATTGGTGTGCCAGGGCCTCCAGCCACTGTAATCAAACTCCAGATGCATGTGCCACCTTGTGTCCATGTGTGACCTTATTCATATGTCTTCTTGTGTGTCTTGCTTACATGGGATCTGGGGAGTCAAACATGAGTACTTAGGTTTTTCATGTAAGTGTCTTAAGTGAAATGCCATCTCTCCAGCCCCAGTACATTTTAAACTGTGCACATGCATACACTGAATGTGAAATAGGGACCCAATTTCATTCTTTCATATGTATCCATTTAATTTTCCCAGTATCATTTATTGAAGAGGCTGTTTTTGTCCCACCTCTTGTTAGGAATCAGGTGACCATACCTACTTGGATATATTTATGACTTCTCTGTTCTACTCCATTGGTTCACACATCTGTGGTTGTGCTGGCATGATGCTGCCTTCATCAATGGGCCTCTGTAGTAGGATTTGAAAGTGGATGTTGTGATGTGTCCAACATTGCTCTTTCAGTGTAGCTTTTGCTATTTAGAGTCTTTATGCTTCCATAGGAGTTTTAGGAATTATTTTTGTACTTCTGAGAGGATTGTTGACTGAAATTTTGATAGGGATTGCACTGACTATGGTTGCTGTTTCCGTATATTAAATCTGCTGGTCTTTAGGCACAAAAGGTTTTATCATCTCATAGTGTCTTCTTATGTTCAATATTTTGAAGTTTTCATTGTGTAAGTCTTTCACCTCCTGGGTTAAGTTTATGTCTAAGTATTCTATTAACCTACTGAACTGGATTATTTTCCAGATTCTTCAGCAGATTCTCTACTGGTAATAGAAAAGCTATTGATTTGAGCATGGTGATTTTTATATTCTATATTGCTGAAAGTGTTCATCAGTTCTTTTTTTTTCGAGATAGGGTCTCACTCTAGCCCAGGCTGACCTGGAATTCACTATGGAGTCTCAGGGTGGCCTTTAACTCACAGCAATCCTCCTACCTCTGCCTCCCAAGTGCTGGGATTAAAGATGTGCACCACCACGCCTGGCTTGTTCATCAGTTCTATAAGTTTTCTCATGATGTCTTTAGGGTTTCTTAAGTATTGGTTCAAGGCTTCTGCAAAAAGGGATACTCTTACTACCTCATTTTATAATTGTCCTGTTATAAAGTTAACTCTGAAGTTTCATTGTTATTTATTTATTTATTTTTGTTCAAATCATCTCTACTTTGATTAGAATGAGTGCTGGAGTCACCCACTATTATTGTGTCTGACCCATCCATACATTTATATTTAATTGTGTTTGTTGTATGATATTGGGTCTCAACATTCAGTACATATAAAATCATGATTATTATGTCTTCTGGATAGATAATTCCTTTTAGTAAAATGTTATGACTTTCTTTTTCTAATTTTGGTTTGAAACCTACTTTATCACACATAAGTTTAGCTACTATTGATTATTTTTGGATTTCATTTGATTGCCATATTAACTTCCATATTTCTACTCAGTCTGTGAAGTCTTTGCCAGTGAGGTATTTTTATTCCTGAAAAGAAGTAGTTGGATCCTTTCTTTAAATCCATTCAGCTAGTAGAAGACCAGTTACATTTACTATTATTATTATTAACAAGGATTAGGTGATTCCTGTAATTTTGTTGATCAATTTTCTGGTTGGTTCTATTAATGTTGATCTATTTTTCCTCCCCAGTACTTATCAGATATTTACTAGTTTAGAGAACTGGGTATCATCAACATGTTTTTATCTCTCAGTCCATCTTATGAAATGTATTCTTCCTGTACTCTTATTTTGGGATTGTCTCTCTTCTATCTCTGTGTATAGGTTTCTTTTAAGCACTGTATAACTTTGCTCGTTGCTGTGACCATGAACCTGATAAGAAACAGAGCAAGGGTTTATTTGGGCTTAGTTTGAAGGGATACAGCCCATTATAGTGTGTAAGTTGTGCCAGCAGAGAGGTGAGACAGCTGGTTACATTTCAACTACAATTATAAATCAGATAGCAAAACATGCTACTGCTTAGCTCCTTTCTTGTTGATTCAGTCTGTGACCCAAGCCCATGGAATGGTGTTGCCCACAGTTTGGATAGGTCTTCTCATTTTAATTAACTTACTCTAAAAAATCCTTAACAGATGTGCAAATTTGTCTCCTAGATAACCCTAGATGCAATCAAGTTGACAATTGTGATTAACCATCAACTTCTGTAATACTGACTCAGTGGTCATGAACTGGCTTAGTTTGTGCTTGTCTTGAAATGTTTAATTTCTGTCATCAATTAAGAAAATAACTAGGATAAATGAATCTTGGCTTACAATTATTTAATTTCAGGGCTTGAACTATAATTATACTATTTCATACTTTTCTGGTTTTTTTTTCAAATTTTTATTAACAACTTCCATGATTATAAAAAATATCCCATGGTAATACCCTCCCTCCCCTCACTTTCCCCTTTGAAAGTCCATTCTCCATCATATCCCCTCCCCATTTCAATCAGTCTCTCTTTAATTTGATATCATAATCTTTTCCTCCTCTTATGATGGTCTTGTGTAGGTAGTGTTGGCACTGTGAAGTCATGGATATCCAGGCCATTTTGTGCCTGGAGGGACCACATTGTAAGGAGTCCTGCCCTTCCTTTGGCTCTTACATTCTTTCTGCCACCTCTTCCACATTAGACCCTGAGCCTTGGAAGGTGTGATAGAGACATTGTAGTACTGAGCACTCTGGTCACTTCTTTTCAGCACCATGATGCCTTCTGAGTCATCCCAAGATCACTGCCATCTGAAAAGAGAAGATTCTCTACCAAAAGTGAGAGTAGCATTAGTATAAGGGTATGAACTTTAAGAGAAGTGCTTACTGGGTGGTTTGATAAGCATAGTATATACCTTTAGCCAGACATCAGCAGATATTACACCCCTAGGGCTCATGACTACCCCTGTTTTAGGTTTTCAGTATCAGGGATGTATTCCCTACCATGGAGCAGCCCTCCAGTCCAATTAGAGGTATTTGGTTTCCACCGTGACAGACGTGCCACTATTGCACCTATTAGCTCATTTGGCCTGGCTGGCCAAATGTAAGGCTTGCAGTGTCCACTGTTGAGTATGTTCACTGGTGATTTCTCTGGTTTTTCAGACTTCTGTTGTGAGTTTTTTTTAATGTAAAATTTACTATTGACAATTTCTATACTTACAGACAATAAACCATGATAATTCTCTCCCCTTCCCCATCTTCCCCATCTTCCCTTTCATAACTCCACTCTCCATAACCCCTCCCTCTCTCTGTGAGTCTCTCTTTAATTTTGATGTCATCATCTTTTTCTCCTATTATGAGGGTCTTGTGAAGTTATTGTTAGGCACTATGAGGTCATGGATATCAAGGCCAATTTCTGTTGGGACAGTTGTATGTAAGGAGTGGTACCCTTCCTTTGGCTCTTACATTACATTCTTTCTACCACCTCTTCCACAATGGACCCTGAGCCTTGGAGGGTATGATAGAAATGTTTCAGTGCTGGACACACCTCTATCACTTCTTCTCAGCACTATGCTGCCTTTTGGATCATCCCAGGGGTCACTGTCATCTGCAAAAAGAAGCTTCCTTAACCAGAAGTGAGAGTACCATTAATATATTAATATGAACATTAAGTGTAGTACTTACTGGGAAGTTTGGTGAGCATAATATATGCATTTTACCAGAAAAAAGCAGGGTTTACATCGTTAAGGCTCATGACCTTCTCTGTCATAGGCTTTTGATTAGGTTTGTAGTACCAGGCATGTATTTCCTCCCATAGCATGAGCGTTTAGTCCAATTAGAGACCAGTTGGTTTCCCCTAGAGCAGACATACCACTATTGCACCCATTTGTTTATATGTCCTGTCTAGCCAAACTCAAGGCTTCCAGTGTCCATTGTTTTCACTGCTGATGACTTCTGTCCCTCGTAGCACTGCATGCAGTGCAGCTTTTTCCAGTTTTCAGTCAGCTAGTCTATAGGGAGGAGGTTTTCAGCTCAGCCCTCCCCCTTGAATTTTTAGTGATCTTGGAAATATAAATACACACATTTGTGTTTCTGCCTTGTGCTTTGAGTATTTGTTGGTTTGGGTATCTCTTCTGATTTTATTTGGGATCTTCTTACTGAGAAGCCTACTCTTGAGGATTACAACCTCAGTATCCCTTGGAGAGGGGAAATTAAAACCACTATTATAGCAACACAGCCACATAATACATGACACAGAAATACACTTAAATTTTATGAAGGCCAACTGATATATTGCAAGTCATCATAGACAAAAAACTGATAAATATAAAATATGTCATAAAGTTATATACTTAAGATGAAAGTAAAATTAGCAAATGAATGAAGTAATAGGGATAGGGACAGAGAAAAATGGAAATGACAATGTTATGAAGGTTAAGAAAAGAGCCAACTAAACCAACTTCTCAGTAAAAAACTACAAATTTGAATAAGTATAAGAAGAGTAATAAAAAAAATCGACACATAGTCTCACTCATCTGCAACACCTAACCTGAATTTGCCCAAGATGCCTTACATACCCAGCAAGTACCTCATGGACTAGACAATAAGATGGATGGGAGGGCGGGGAGGGAATCAAAGGGTGGAAAACAGTAATCCGGACCCAAACGGCAATGGTACCATAAAATTCTACTTCCTAAAAGACAGACCAAATGACTGAACCTTCACTAGTCCCTTACAGGAAACACCTGAACCACAAGACACTGGAGAGGGTAGGATCAAGACTGACCTAAATCTCCTACATCTTCCCTCCCTCCCTCTCCCCCTCTCCCCTCTATCTCTCTTCTCTCTAACTCTTGTATATTAGTTATCTTTTTCCTCAATTTCTTAGTGGACACTGACCTGTAACCCCCACTTCCACCTTGGGCCTACAATCCACAATGAGCTTTTGATCAAAGAAACCTACAAGGTTTCCCAAAACAATGACAGACGTCTGTCAGAGTAATTGATGACCCACCAAAGGCCAGTGGTAAGACCCTATTGCTGAAGACTCCATACGCAGCTGACACGTAAAATGGAATGACATGGCTGGAAGCCAGGAGAGAGTCAGTCCCCAGACAGTCAGTGTGTCTAGTGCCAGAAGGCGCTACATAGGCGACTGAGGGAAATGACCAAGATCTGTCCAAGCAACACATTGTTTAATCTAAGTAGCAACAATTAACCGGATGTGATACCCATACAAGTGCAATAGTGGTACACAGCCATGGTGAGGAATCAATTGCTCTTGATTTGGCTAACTGATCCACTCAGTGGTACTAGACCCTTAGCTGGAGCTGGGAAACAAGTCAGAACCATACCCAAACACAAGCCCACTCTACAATATCAAGCTACCATCAATCACGGGGTATAAGAGGGCCTACACCTATCAAATTGTCTATCAAAAAAGTAAGTGTTATCTCAATTTTCTGGGTGCTAACTCACTCTCCGTTGGAGAATCTGCTTCTCTTTTCCAGATAGATGCAGATCCTAAGAAGAGAGCTGCCCCAACATACCTCAGAAGGGGCCCAACTGAAACTAAGGACAACTGGCGAAATAAGCAAGGGTGATGTTTTCCTGTGAACTGGATACCAGCACAAAGGGGAAGGAGATCAATTCAGAGAAAAATCAACTCCTACCAAATCAGAGAGCCAGAGCCTCAGAGGCCCCCAACACCTCAGCACTGAAGCAGACCAAAAATGAACCCAACATGGCTCAGGGAAATCTTGCGGAAGAGGGGGCGGAAAGAATGTCAGAGTTACATGTTGGGTCATGATTTTCAGAGACATTTATCATACTAATAACTGGGGGCTAACTCCACAATGCACGACCCATTTTCAATAATAAGGAGGGTCTAATGGGAGGGGGTAGATCACAGATGAGCCTAAATAATGGTACCAAACTGCCTGTATTTACTGAAAAGAAAACTAATAAATTAAATTAAAAAAAAAAAAAAGAAGAGTAATAAAGCATACAAGCTCAAAATACAACTAAAAACCTAGTAAAAGTGGGGCCAAACCAGAGGCAAAACAGAGAAAAAAGAAAGTGTTACAATGCCTTCTTGTTGGGTTCTCTCAAATTGGAGTCGGTCAGGTCTGTGGAAGGGTGAGTTGATGTTGAAGACTTTAACATTCAGCCTTGTGCTGATCCTGGACAGGACACATGTCACAGCTCTCGTCCCCCTAGGCACTTCATGCTTCTTCACCAGGATCCTGTGCTGGGCACACTTAGCTTTGCAGTCTGCAGGCAGGTTCTGTCATGCTCCTGAGATGCTCCTATTCAGATGTCCTGGGAGTGTGGCAAGCAAAGAGCACTGTTAACATAGGAGTACCATACTTCATGCTTTCCAAACCTGCTCATCATTAACCACGCTGCTGGAGGGGTGAGATTGTAGAAATCAGGCTCAGGGCAGTCTCTGCAGTTATCCTCAGGAGAGGGGCAATGGACTCAGCTCAGCTGGAGGCTACTGCCCACTGTACCACAACTGCTTCAGCTGAGCATTCTGCTGCCTGTGCTTTTTGGCACACCAGTGTCTGGCTTCTTTCAGATTGGCTCTCATGGTTGTTTCCCACCTGCTGCTATGTTGGATGTGCCCAAGCTCCCTGACTTGTGATTGTTTCTTGTTATTGGGCCCCCCACAGAAGCTCAGCCTTAGACAATAGATTTCTTCTTACGATGGCACCTGGCCACAGCTCCCTAAGACATAGAAAGTGACAAAATGGACTTCCTCTCTGTTAGAAGTTTGAAGCAGAGGTTCTGATGGCTAGGAAAATAGAGAGAAAGCACGATGTAGAGAAAGGAAGGGTACACATGTGAAAAGGAAAGCAGATGGGAGGCTGAAACAGAGATGCAGAGATACCACCAGAGACCTTGGGAGAATATGGAGGCCTTTCCTCCTCATGGCCAGGTGGTAGGCAAGAGAAAGTGGCATAAGAGAGCGCCCTGATACCCTGGAACTCTCCACTCCCATTTCTCGGAATAAGGTTATAGATTTAAGTTCATGGATTCAAGACTTTGGGGAAATGAAGGCTTGTCTGGAAGGTGTGACTATCAGTCTTTTATCACTAGGGCCACATGGCTTACATTTTGGAGGAGGCTTGTTATTTTTCCTCCCCTCACCAGGAAGTTTTGTGCTGACTGCTCCTTTTTACTGCTTCATTATCTGCTTCACTTTGTTTTCAAACTATTTTATTTATTTATTTGTAAGCAGAGGGAGACAGAGAGAGAGAGGGAGAGGGAGAGAATGGATGTTCCAGGGCATCCAGCCACTGCAAATGAACTCCAGATGCATGTGTAACTTTGTGTATTTGGCTTTCCATGGGTACTGGGGAATTGACCCCAGGCTATTAGGCTTTGCGAGCAAATGCCTTTAACCAGTGAGCAATCTCCCCAGCCCTCTACCAGATCTTTGATGCATGGTCTGCATTCAACAGAGTTTGAGTACTCCTGAATGTCTGCCTCTACCTATCATTATGCCTCCAATTCTTCTGTCTTTATGCTTGCTCCACTTCCTTAGTGTACACAAATGATTTTCCTAGGTCACAAGACAATGAAATCATATCTTTGGTATTTTAATATTTTGGTCCAATGCTCTTTTCAATCAGCACATCATTAGCACAATATATTTTAAGAACAAAGCAGGACATTTGAAAGCCCTGCATGCAGATATCTGTGTTTGCCTATAGAAAGGGTGCAGCTAGATGAGTGCAGATCAACTGGCCTGGAACCAAGACCTGGCTCTATAACCCAGCTATCAGGGTTCAAGCCCCAGTTCTTCCACTCATCAGGGTGTGAGTTTAGACCATGTCTTACCTGCATGTGCCTCGGCATCCTCATCTTTAAAAAGGACTTTATGATTTCATCATCAACAACAACAAACAACAACAAACACCGATATCTAGTCTTAAATGAGCTACTTGCAAAGGGGGTTTGAAGGACATGTGGCATGAAGAAGCATGAGGAGTTTTAAATTCTATCACTACCCCTGTCGTCACCATTATTAGCATTATTTAGTGACTAATGGGAAGTAAGTTTTTGAAAGTAAGGTTTTATATGGCTTGGTAAGGGACACAGATAGAATTTTAGGGGCTGATCATTCAATTTAGAATCCAAGAACAGAGCTAAGAGGTACTAAAGAATCAAACGAGTAGAAACTGGATTCTTTGAAATGTTTAGTGATTGAGCTGCTTTTCATCACTACGTAATAAATTGTCAGATTTTACATCTGGCTGCCTACCCTGATCAAGGATTTATAAAAGTAGGGGAAAGACAACTGGTTGATAAATAAAGATATTTATAAATGTTGTACTTTTTCTTTCTCATACTTGGGTGGCTTTTTTAACCACCTGGACCTCGACATTAATCCCCCCTTCTTTGGATTCACTGTAGATGAAACCAAAATGTTAGTAGAATGGAGAGGAGGAGAATGCCACTTGCCTACATGGTGTAAAATGGAAGCTGTGGCAAGGCGGCAGAGTCCAAGGAATCTGGAGCATCCAACCAGCTGAGGTGGACTTGAGAGGACAGCCCACCCTCCTTGGAGAGGGACCACTGACCAGGGACTGCTTCCTTGTCCTGCTCTGCACTCATCTAAAGCCTAACAGGGCAGCCTAGAAACATGGGCAGCTGGGCTGTAAAGGAGCTGCTTCAGACTGGAAGGGACTTTCACATTTCTTTTCTTTCTTTCTTTTTTTTTTAATTTACTTATTTGCAAGGAGAGAGAGAGAGAGATAGAATGGGCATACCAGAGCCTCCAGCCACTGCAAAGGAACTCTAGATGCATGTGCCCTTTGTGCATCTGGCTTACGTGGGTCCTGGGGAATTGAACCTGGTTTCTTTGGCTTCTCAGGTAAACACCGTAACCACTAAGCCAGCTCTCCAGTCCACTTTCACATTTCTTTACTGATCTTGGAACAGATTTGTGACTCTGGCTCCTGGTAGGGCCACATTACTTGCCCCTGGTCTTGCAGATAGTCCTGGTACACGCTTGGTTCTCTTCTGAAAGCCAAAGTCCCTGAAAAGAGAAAAAGTTTTTTCCTCAGTTATCTAGGGGTAGGAGGTGACTTGAGTGAATGCCAAATTATTTATCATCTTTGCTTAGCATATATTCTCATGTAATGGGGTTGTACCACAGATTGGGAGGCTGAAACAAGGGAACTTTATTTTCTTACTATTTTGGAAGCTGGAGGTCCAAGACCAAAATGTTAGGAGGGTCACTTCTCTTTCCTTGTAGATGGCTAACTTCTCCCTGAATTTTTATGTGGTTTTTCTCTTTCCTAATTTTCTCTTCTTATAAACATACTAGTCATGGTTAGAGTCCACTCCAATGCTGTTAGTTTTACTTAATTGTCCCTTTCTCCAAATTTCACAATATTCTGAATTTAGGGATTCAAGGCAGGAATTTTTTGGAGCGTTTCTTCAGAGAGGCTGGGTCTGATATGGGGCACTACCCTGCAGGCACTAGTGGTATGGTGCTTCCCGTGTTATAGACACTCCATTTCCTACCCAACATGCCCACACTTCTGACCTTCTAAACATCTTCCCATAAGGCTTTCAGAAAAGTGTTTGTGGACCTACAAGAATTAGAGCTTAGGCTCCAACCAAGGCCAGGCTTCTGCTTCTTCCTACTGGACCAGACCCTAAAATAAGGGGTTGTAGTGAGGTCCCTAGGGTCCTCCCAGCCTCCAACATTTCATTCCTTCTATGATAATGAATAGCAATGACTTTTAAATAAATTCCTATCTATGTTCTAGTATACCCTGTATGAGTCCTGTCCTGTTAGGTGATTTTCATAGCAGAGCTGTAAAATACTACAGTAGAAAGAGGCTCAGGTTACTGATGTGTGGTACTGGCATCAGGAGATCATCATGCCTCCCTTCCTCTGTGAGAAAAGTGGGAATGGAGGCTTCTAGAACACAGGCCAAAGGTAGTACCTCTTGAGTGCCTCATTGCCTGAGGAAGATAGAACTTAGGAAATATTACTGGACAAGAAATTGATTTTACCATAAAACTTGGGGGCTCCCAGGGCTGTTTTTGCTTTCCTGTTCTTGCTTAGAGAAAAATATACCCCACCAAGAACCAGTCTTTAGAAGATATGAGAGGCACAAACATTTACCATTGTTTCTAAGTTGACATAGAATACAATATAAAACTTAAAAAAACTCTTAAGACTTATTGTAGTAAATTCTGAGGAACAAAGTAGTGCCATGTGAGGCCTAAAGTTTTTAGGTTTTTGTGGGGATAAAGCTTTGATTTTATAAATAGTAATTTCTTTTCTGGAGTCTGAGACTTTGAAAAGTATGTTTTGATACCAAATTCTTCATTAAGTATGCAATTTGAGAAGAAAAACCAAAGCAAATGATTAAAATCGTGCTTCTTGTCTTTCATGGCTTTTAGAAAACTGAGATAAAAGAAACGTTTCCACCAGTTTTGCAAAGATTTATGTTTAAAAGGAGCTGTGGTGGTTTCATTCTGCGAGGCATCTGTGAGAACCCTCCAACTGTGTGATCAGACAGTGTTTAGGAGGGTCCCGTGTGAAGAACGTGGATCTGAATCCCCTTGTTTTGTTCTGAAGCAGAGTCTCACTATAGCCCAGGCTAGCCTGGAACTAATTGTGTGTTTCACCATAGCTTTCAACTCTTGGTGATCCTCCTACCTTAGCCTTCTGAGTACTGAGATTAAAGTTGTGACTCACCATGCATGGTACATTGGGTCTTAGAAAAAAACTGGGTAATGTCTACCCTTTTATTTTCCTTGGACTTCTAACACTGGAAAGCAGTGAGTGATTAGAACAACAATAATAAAATTTACAGAATTAGGACCAAGAGTGTACAGAGTCCAGCAAAGGATCTGTTGCTGTTACATTCTTGTTGCTGGGACAAACCACCAGACCAAAAGCAGCTGATCCAAGGTAAGTTTTTATTTGGGTTACAGGAAACTTCATGACGCCTACCCTCAGCAACCCAAGAACACACTCTCCAGCAAGGCTCCATCCCCCAAATTGCCATTAGCTCGGGACTAAGCATTCAAAACACATGAGCTTATGGGAGGTATCTGCTTCAAACCACCATAGGGTTTTACCCAGGCTCCAAGATGACATGTTGTTAAACTGGAGAGAACTATAACTCTGGCTTCAGCGGCTGTTGTAGATGATGAGCAGGACTTGGTCAAGGTTATGTCCTGTATTCACAATGGAACCAGCATGAAGACAGTGTAAAGGGTGTCTGTGTGAATGAGGATACAGCGAGTGGAGAAACTCCTCAGTTATTGCAGACATGCTCAGGTTAGGGGCTCAATGCAGAAGAACATGATGTATGAGGAAAACTCTGAACCCAGAGTCAGCTGTAATTTGGTCTTTCTCCAGTGAGTAACCATGCTGTGCCACACTTCTTTGGTTTCTCACAGAGTCATCAGGCTGGCCATAGGCCTGTTCACCAAACCTCTATAAACAGAGGACAGGATGCTTGGCTGTGGTGAGAAAAATTCTGTGACTCTATGTCATGGCAGCACCAAGAAACCTTTGGCAAATGTGAATCTTACTCATAGCCTTCCTGCATAGCCTCAGGCCTCCATTTCTGACACCATGGTGGCCTTGTGCACATGCCTGCCCTGGCCAGTGTTGCCATATTCAGAAATGACCGTGATGACTTCCTGCAGGATGGTCACATGCGGACACGTGGAAAAGATCTGTGGCTCAGGTAGCTTTCCTTTTGCACTCCATGGTTTCTGTTTATGCCACAATGGGTTTGAGGTTGGCTTGATAACATCGACTTACCTAGGAGGATATTGACTGCCCGGAGATTCCGTGGCCCCTGCTGTGAAAGCAGTACTCAGCATGTATATGGGTGGGTAGGGCCAAGGTCTGTGCTATTGAACAACCCCATGTGATCATATAGTGACAATCTACTTATGACTGGCTTTATCATGCCCTTATGCAATAAATCGGGGTCACAGGAAAGGCAGAAAATAGGTGACATGGATATTTAGAGAAAATGAGATGGAGAGCCGAAGTAGTCTAGTTAGGCACGTTGGAAAGGCTGAGTTTTGCACTGACCATTGAAAGTGGATGGGAGGGTTGCAGAATGAAGGAAGGACCCCTTTTTCTGTGGACAGACAGCATGAATTAATACAGAGGGTTGGACTAAACAGTGCTTACTGGGAACCGGTGATTGGACGGCTAGACTGTCCAATTCTTTATCATTAGAGCTTCATAATATACTCAGCCCCCCTTTAAGCCCAGTGAGAAATTGTTGATCTGTCTTTTGAAGTATTTTCAAGCAATTTTTTTCCCCAAATTCTTATAATTAGAAAATATCATCAGCAGGTTCTGGGCCATAACTACCTCCTCTGGCCCCAGGATCAGCCACCATTTGTGCTGCAGAACAGAGAAGGAGCCCCACTGACACCTGTGTTGTGTCTCACCTTCTGCTCCAGCCTCGGATCCAGGCCAGGCCCCAAGGGCTGCTTTTGGAAGACGGCCACCTTATCGCTAACCCCCACAAAGAGCCCTGCCAGCAGCCAGCTCCATAGGGTAGAGGAGAGGCAAGAGGAGGGAAAGAGCGAGCACACACGGGGAGAGCTGGATGAATTTTGTCCTTTCATAGAACATTCCTCACATACAATAACATTCTATGAAATCATTTTTTTTCCCCCTAAAGAGCATATTTCTTTGGTTATCTCACTGGTAATTGGATTTATTTGAGGGCTTTGCAGTTCACATTGATAAGTGTAATATCCTGTTATCTGACTCTGAGTGTCTAATGGTGTGGGGGCAGAGAAGTCTGCCTGTGAGGAATGGCTCTGTAGTTTCCCTCAGGAAGAGATGCATCCCTAAATGGGTTAACCTAGCTCAGTTACATTATCTTTTCAATATTCCAGTAAACAACATTGACTTCAATGTCCTAAACAATCTCTTCCAGTGCATCATATATCTAAGTAGCATCCTGCATTTACTGTTTGTTCCGCTGAAATATAACCCCAAACTAATCAAACAAGTCATTTTTTTTTTTTTGTTGGAAGATTTGTCTAATGGAGTATGCCTCACGACCCTCATATTCCAACTGGTAGTGTAGAAAGTGTAGCGAGTCACATTACAATGGGACACAGGGAGTTTCTTGGGTCAAACATACTTTTCACACCTGCCATGCTATTTTCCAGTTTCCTTGGAAACTTTTCCTCTTAGCATTTCTGCTTGAACTGTCAGGAAGGACCAAAGTCAGTGTGTAATGGTGAAACGTCTGTCTGGACAGCTCAGTGGGCCTCATAGGTATTTCCTTGTGAACTAACCACATTCTTCTTCTAAAATTATTTAGCATGTGTATACCACTCCCTCCCTCCCTTTTTTAAAACTGCAAATGAATGTCGGATGCTCACACCATTTTTTTGTGTCTGGATTACATAGGTGGCTTGGGAATTGAACCTGGGTAAGCAGAGTTTGCAAACAAATACTTGAAACCACTGAGCCTTCTTCTCAGTTCCCACCCCCACTACCTTCTTAAGAAGGAAAATTTTCTGTTTCTGTAGTCATATTCCTAGGAAGAATGATCTTATGTATGCCCACCTGTTGCAGTCAGGCTCGCATTGCTGGTAGAAATCACCCAACCAAGAGCAGCTTGTGGGGAAAAGAGGTTTATTTTGACTTACAGGCCCAAGGGGAAGCTCCATTATGGCAGGGGAAAACGATGGCATGTGCAGAGGGTGGACATCATCCCCTGGCCAACATCTGGTGGACCATAGCAACAGGAGAATGTGCCAAACACTGGCATGGGGGAAACTGGCTATAACGCCCATAAGCCCGCCCTGAACAATACACTCCCTCGAGGAGGCATTAATTCCCAAATGTCCATCAGCTGGGAACCTAGCATTCAGGACACCTAAGTTTATGGGGGACACCTGAATCAAGCCACCACACCACCTTTCTCCTCATTAGTCACAACTGTCCAGACACCTTTGGGACTCATTTATACCTTTTTCCAGGGGAGCCTCCTTTCTAGGATTTCAGCAGCACTCAACACTTTTGGTCTCCTTGATCCACTGTCCTTCTGTTATTCCCACAAGTTTCAAAGAACTCTGGGTAACAGAAGTTCCAAGGCAGCCAGTCGTTTTGCTTTGTGTCTTATCCTGTTATACACAGGCTACTTAGTATCCACATAGTAGAAAGCCAATCCTAGAGTTTGAAAACAAAATTGTGGTTAGACTCACTGTAACTGGGCCTTACAAGTTTCTCAGCAGAGCTTGTGTCTACTCTCTTTTGAGTTCTGATACACATTCTGCTAAGGCCCAAGTCCAAGCCACCTCCTGGTCTGAGGAGTTCCACAGGCTGGGCAACCTTCTTCCAATGTGAGAGACATCACAGCAGTCCACTTTGCTGCTGTGAGCACCAGAGAGCAGAACTTCCCTCTTTGAAATATTGCTCAGTATCTTAACTCATTTTCTTCTCCCATCTAATCCCCATAGAGAAACATCCCTTACTCAGTGGAATCTTGCCATGGGAGTTATTCCCTTCCAGTTTTATAAATATATTCTCCAGAGCTTCTGGATTCCTCTCTCCAGCTGACAAACATGTTCAGGTTCCCATCAACTGAGAACAGTACAAACATAAACAAAGACAAAATCCAATCAAAGAAATGAGGTCCTTTTATATCCCTTGATTCTGCTAGCAAATACCCTGGTCTGTAAGAGCCATCGTTACTTGCTTAGCTTTCACACTCTCCTTGGAGTATGTGGCTTCTGACCTCACAATTTTCAACATGTTCTTCTTTTTCTTCTCATTGTTTTTGAGGCTGGGGCAGGGAACTTAAGAAAGTATTTGCAGTGTGGCTCATGCTGACCTTGAACTCTCAGTGATCCTCTGGCCTGTGCCCAGTGAACAATGGAATTACAGGATGTTCTCTTTTATTCTTTACTACAGTCTCATAGTCTAATTCCAATGGTCATGTCTTGGTTTTTCACTTTCTCCACTTCAGTTCTCTGCAGGATGAAACACGTTGACCATCCTGAGTTATCAGGCAAACTTTGGATGTGGCATGATCCTGTCACCCTGTGACTCTTCTGACTGCTCCTTCCGGGAGCTAGAGAGATGGCTCAGTAGTTAAATATTCTTCCTCTGTAAGAATGAGGGTCTGAGGCCACAGAAGAACAAATCTTCAGAACCCACATACATCTGTAACCCCTATCATGTGGGAGCAGAGACTGAAGAATTGCTGGATCTCATGAATGTCAAGTATGGGTATCCATAAGACACTCCATTGCAAGGGGAAAAAATAAATGGGTGGGTGAGTGATGAAGGAGACACCTCATGTTCTCTGACCACTGTAGGTGAACCCATAGGGTGCTACAGGCAAGCACATGGGGTGCCTATCATCATACAAAGATGCATACAGCATACATACTACATATACTGCTATAGGCAAAAAAGCAATTTCCCACTGGTCTTCTTCCTTCTTCCCAAATGAAACCCCTTCTCATGATCCTCCCTGTTTCTGACCATAGTCTTTCCTGTGCATGTGAATCAACATACCACTTCATTAAAAATGTGTCCTAATTCCAGACCTTAGCAATGACCTCTCATAGACTCAAATTTCAATGGTTTTATCCATCTATTCCTGAGAGATGAGCTATTGGCTCACATTCAAATTTAACATGATCAAAACTAAACACATATCTCTGCCATTCCTTGTATTAGTTACTATTTCCATTGCTCTGACAAAATACCTGACAAAAAGCAACTTAAAGATGAAAGAGTTTATTCTGGCTTACAGTTTAATGGGATAGTCCACTGTGGTAGAGAAGTGACCGTAGCAGGAATGTGAGGTGGCTGATCTTATTACATCCACATTCAGGAGGGAGATGAATACTGGTGCCCTGTTTACTTTTTCCTTTTTATTCAGGGTAGGACCCCAGCTGATATAATAGTGCCATCTGCACTTAGGGGAGGCCTTCCTTGGTCCACACTTGTTAACCCAATGTAAAAGTTCCTTATAGAAATTCCCCAAATTTTAACTCTGAAGAGATTCTAGATCCTGTCAAGTTGACAGTCAATATTAACCATGCTACTTCTTATTACTACTTTAGGTCAGGGCAATAATGCCTTCCAGATTGTTAAACATTCACATGTATGGATGAATTCACTCATAAATGATTAGCCTTCGAACATTACTTCTATTTAAAAAGCTTTAATAGCAGCCACTGCCCATTAGCTTGCATGCAATCACACAAAACCTTACTTTTAAGATTTTTCAACAATATGATGTGCCATGTGTCTTCAGGATTATCCTTCCACATTTTATTAAGTTACTGATTAAATTGACTTTCATGGTTTTATGAGTTGTCATTTCTTGCCTTCAAATCAATAAAGGGACATACACAATGGCAAATGATATGTTATATATCTCATTATTTATAGATCTCATCATTATTATATAATAATATACATGTATTTTTTCTCCACCAAAAGACTATGAGCTTTTTGGAGACATTATCTGAACTCTTTACTTTTATAACTTCCAAAACGTGGAGAACATGTTACAAATAATCTCTGTGTATCATGTAAAAAGGGTACATGGATGGTTCAAAAGTTGGCACTCTGTCCTTTAAGAATGACTTTTTATATTTTTCATGTGAGCTCAGTTTCCCATTCCTTGATGAACTTTCTAGGCAGACAGCTGTAGTCCTTGACAAATGGAGATTAAACTGCTCCAAAATATATCTGGAGATGACATGGCACTTTGTGAAGCTTTTCCCATTTTATCTTCCAGCTTAATTTTCATCTGGAAAGCAATATCCATCCAATGAATGGCTCTAGAATGGTGCAGACACCAGCTGGGGGAATTTTGCTTGCCATTTATAGTCTGAGCCATTAAGCTTTTGCACAGAATTTCTAGGATTTGGGGGGCTGGTGATAAATAGCAAGGATAATGCATGTTCTCTATGCCAAAAGATGTGAATTAATGAGGCAAAGGAAACGTTTATCTCTTGCAAATGACCAGAGAAGTCTTGCCAAATCCCTTCAAGTTATCTCTTTTCTCCTGGCATTTTCTTGGACAGAGTACATCCTAGTAATGAGAACTGCATGAGATTAGAGACCTTTGTGAGCTAATGCAGCCTTATGTTGCTGCCAGTAGTAGTTGGGGAAGATATTAGGAGTTAACATAGTCTTTAAGACACACCCAGAATGCATATTAAAATGTGATAAAGGAAAAGTGTCCAAGCTAGGTGTGGTGGTTCATGCCTGTAATGGCAGTACTTAGAACTGAGGATGCTGAGGCAAGAAAGTTGTGTGTTTGATGTTATCCTGGCGTACATGGTGAAGTTATGTCCAAAAAATGTTTCATCTGTAAACTATATCTACAGGTCCATTGCAAAGTTGTGAAAGGTGTGTCCAAATTAATTAACTAGAAATTATAAGCCTATATGGATTCATGATCTTCTACTTCTCATTGAGTAGACCCTTGCCCATGTATGTATGGCATGTGACTGTGTCTGCTTATTTCTATATGCAATGGCCTAATAAAAATTGTGAAAAAGAAAAAAAAAAAGGAATGGTCTAGAGAAAATTGACAAGTAAAATTGCTTGGAGGGCATGGATATGGTCAGTCACATTGAGTACTTCTTACTTTCACAAACAAGCAATGGTGGGACTCCAGGGGTTTTCACTGTCTTCTCTAGACAATTTCTTTATGTTTAAATAGAATATAGACTCTACTTTGGATGCACATAAATATTTTTCTGTACTTATTCCGTCTTCATTTTTGAACATATCCCTGACCATGCAGAAACATATTTTAAAATCTTTTGTGTTGATAATTTTCATAATGAATAAAGTGTATTTTGATGAAAAATTTTTCACTCTATTTTCTAGAACAAATCTAGTACTTATTTGGAATCCTCTGGGAATAGTTTCTAGTACCCCCCTACAAATGCCAAATCCTGTACATTCACAATACCTTTTTTATCTTCTATTTCATTTTATTTCTTATTTTATTTTCTAATTAATATTTTTAGAGTTGAATTGTATAATTATTTTATTTTATCTTGTATACTTTTATTTTTATTAAATGGAAATTTTATATGAACACATCATATATTGATACCATCATTTTCCTCCTCCCTGTCTCCACTCCACTGAGGGCCCTCCTTAGTGGGATTGCTGTTATTCACTAGGGAGTTGTGGGTTTTAAAAACTGGCATATCGCTTGCATGGAACTATTCATACCATTATTTGTTTTTTAACTATTCTCTAGACTGTCAATATCTGTACTAAATCATTTCTAGGCTATTACAGTATCTCATACAATGCAAATGCCATGTAGATGATTGTTATGTTGAACTGTTTGTGGTATGTGGTTTGTGGTAGATGATTGTTATGTTGAACTGTTTGTGGTATGATGACAAGGAAAAATACACATGTTCCATGCAATGCAACTTTTTTTTAAAATATATTTTTTAATTTATTTGAGTAGGACAGACACAGAGAGAAAGACAGATAGAGGGAGAGAGAGAATGGGCGCGCCAGGGCTTCCAGCCTCTGCAAACGAACTCCAGACGCGTGGGCCCCCTTGTGCATCTGGCTAACGTGGGACCTGGGGAACCAAGCCTCGAACCGGGGTCCTTAGGCTTCACAGGCAAGCGCTTAACCACTAAGCCATCTCTCCAGCCCTGCAACATTTTTTTTAAAGAAATTTTTTCACTTTGATTTATTTATTTGAGAGTAACAGACAGAGAAAGGTGCATGGAAAAAGAGAGGGAGAGAATGGGCATGCCGGGCCTCCAGACACTGCACAAAAACTCCAAACGCATGTGCCCCCTTATGCATCTGGCTAACGTGGGTCCTGGAGAATCAAGCTTCGAACCAGCTTCACAGGCAAGCACTTAACCACTAAGCCATCTCTCCAGCCCTGTTTTCTTTATTTTAAAAATATTTTCATTCATTTATTTATGAGAAAGAAAGAGTTTGAGAGAGAGATCAAGAATGGGTGTGCCAGGACTTCTTGCCACTGCAAATGAACTCCAGATGTATGTGACCCTTTGTGTATCTGGATTTATGTGGTTACTGAGGACGAAACCCAAGCCAGCAGGCTTTGTATGGAAGCTCCTATAACTGCTAACCCTTCTCCCCATTCCAAATTGTTACTCTAAATACTTTTTATTCACAGATTATTGAACCCTAGATATTAAGCTGGTTGAAATAGAGCATTGACTGCAATCCTTTGTCCAGTTGACTATAATACTGCTCTCTTTGGTCTACAGGAGATAGGCAAATAGGCTCTCTAGTGGTTTTGTTATGTGGTTTGTGGGGTTCCACCCTTCCTAGGAAGCTAGAGCACACTCCTCTTCTCTTGGGATTTCATTATGCTTGTACTTGCCTCAATTCCCCTGTATCAACCCTCATAAGATCTTCCCTTAGTCCGACCTTTACTTTTTCTATTTTTGCCTCTATTTCCTTTGTTTTTGATTATTAACTTTAGATGCCCAGAAGTTAATGCAGCTCATTAGATATTCTCTGCACAGAGCCTGAAGCTCTTTAGTGGCAAGTGCTCTATATGTCATGCAAATGATAAGGAATAGGATTCTACTCTGTGCTTTTGCCACTCTCTGGTAATAAGTTATGTGATAATGCACTAAATGATCAATTGGCAGCCTAGTGGCGTGAATGCACTTCTCTAAGTGCCTTGTGAACATGCTGGGAGTGGCTTCAGCACTGTGAAGAGTAAAACCCAATAATACGTGTCAACACTGATCCACTTGAGAATTCATGTCCTGAGAAATTTCAATAGAAAAATCTAATTTCATATTCAGAGTGGTATTTGATTTGTATTCGGAGAGGAGTACTCTTCTGGTCTGACTGCTCAGGGATGGAATGCAGAGCTCAGGAAACCTTTTAAGCCCTTAATTTTTGTTCATTACCAGCGATATTACATTCATGACACTGGTTGTGGGGAAAACTCAATTAATCACAAAAATGGTCTGGTTGGTGCCTATGCAACCTTTATAGCCCAGAATCACCAAAATGCCCCTTACCTTGAATACAGCTAAGAAGTTGTCTGAAGAAGTTACTATTCTGATCTTCAGGCATCTGAACCAAAAAGAAACGCTGGCTGCCTGCTATGTATGGTAGTCCCAAATTGCAATAGAAGGTACAATATATGCTCACAAATTGTTTATAAGTTAGCTGAAGAAACACACACACACACACACACACACACACACACACACACACACACACACATTTTAAGACACTTACTAAGTGTCATAATCTAAAACAAAGTTCAGGAAAGGGAATAGCCAACAGAAAGACAAAGGAAAGAAGTGTATGGGCTACAACTATCCGGCAAACCTCATGCGGATGCGGATGGCACGACTCAATATTGACCCTGAAATCAAGCATTGCAGAAAGAAAGGTACAGTTATGGGGAAGAAATTGGCTTTGTTTGAATTGTGCTGCTTACTGGCTGTGTCACCTTTGACTAGCTTACTAACATTCTCTGCATCTCCTTTGTCCTGAGGCAACCAGGCTGAGATGCATAATAGATGCTGTGTAAGTCAGATTTAATGGGGTGGAAGAGTGTGGAGAGAAGGCAACTGCAGCATCTGAGCAGAGGTGCAGAGCCTAGGGAACAAAGTCTGTGGTGTGGAAATGAGACCAGCTGAGTGTCTAGTGCAAAGGTAATCTGGAGAGAAGTGCCAGATAAGATGAATTATGTGAAGAAATAGAAAATGTGTGGGTCAGATGTTCTTGGGTTATTTCAATTAATCAGAAAATTTGGTTTAACAGAGCATTCAATCTTCTCGTGTGAGGTATTTATCATAGAAATTGGCAGCCTCCTGGTTATGCACCAGGTCTCAGTTTTACTGCATCTCCAAGGAAAGCCTCTCTCATATTTCAGGTCAACTTAGCAGATGTATGTGTGCTCTACCATGTCACACAGTTGTGTGTGTGCTCTACCATGTCACACAGTTGTGTGTGTACTTTACCATGTCACACAGTTGCATGTGTGCTCTACCATGTCACACAGTTGTATGTGTGCTCTACCATGTCACACAGTTGTGTGTGTGCTCTACCATGTCACACAGTTGTATGTGTGCTGTACCATGTCATACAGTTGTATGTGTGCTCTACCATGTCACACAGTTGTGTGTGCGCTCTACCATGTCACACAGCTGTGTGTGTGCTCTACCATGTCACACAGTTGTCTGTGTGCTCTACCATGTCACACAGTTGTGTGTGTACTTTACCATGTCACACAGTTGCATGTGTGCTCTACCATGTCACACAGTTGTATGTGTGCTCTACCATGTCACAGAGTTGTGTGTGTGCTCTGCCATGTCACACAGTTGTGTGTGTGCTCTACCATGTCACACAGTTGTGTGTGTGCTCTACCATGTCACACAGTTGTGTGTGTGCTCTACCATGTCACACAGTTGTGTGTGTGCTCTACCATGTCACACAGTTGTATGTGTGCTCTACCATGTCACACAGTTGTGTGTGTGCTCTACCATGTCACACAGTCGTGTGTGTGCTCTACCATGTCACACAGTTGCATGTGTGCTCTACCATGTCACACAGTCGTATGTGTGCTCTACCATGTCACACAGTTGTATGTGTGCTCTACCATGTCACACAGTTGTGTGTGTGCTCTGCCATGTCACACAGTTGTGTGTGTGCTCTGCCATGTCACACAGTTGTATGTGTGCTCAACCATGTCACACAGTTGCATGTGTGCTCTACCATGTCACACAGTTGTATGTGTGCTCTACCATGTCACACAGTTGTGTGTGTGCTCTGCCATGTCACACAGTTGTGTGTGTGCTCTGCCATGTCACACAGTTGTATGTGTGCTCAACCATGTCACACAGTTGCATGTGTGCTCTACCATGTCACACAGTTGTATGTGTGCTCTACCATGTCACACAGTTGTGTGTGTGCTCTACCATGTCACACAGTTGTGTGTGTGCTCTGCCATGTCACACAGTTGTGTGTGTGCTCTACCATGTCACACAGTTGTATGTGTGCTCTACCATGTCACACAGTTGTGTGTGTGCTCTACCATGTCACACAGTTGCATGTGTGCTCTGCCATGTCACACAGTTGTGTGTGTGCTCTACCATGTCACACAGTTGTATGTGTGCTGTACCATGTCACACAGTTGTGTGTGTGCTCTACCATGTCACACAGTTGCATGTGTGCTCTACCATGTCACACAGTTGCATGTGTGCTCTACCATGTCACACAGTTGTGTGTGTGCTCTACCATGTCACACAGTTGTATGTGTGCTCTACCATGTCACACAGTTGCATGTGTGCTCTGCCATGTCACACAGTTGTGTGTGTGCTGTACCATGTCACACAGTTGTATGTGCGCTGTACCATGTCACACAGTTGTGTGTGTGCTCTACCATGTCACACAGTTGCATGTGTGCTCTACCATGTCACACAGTTGTGTGTGTGCTCTACCATGTCACACAGTTGTGTGTGTGCTCTACCATGTCACACAGTTGCATGTGTGCTCTACCATGTCACACAGTTGCATGTGTGCTCTACCATGTCACACAGTTGTGTGTGTGCTCTACCATGTCACACAGTTGTGTGTGTGCTCTACCATGTCACACAGTTGCATGTGTGCTCTGCCATGTCACACAGTTGTGTGTGTGCTCTGCCATGTCACACAGTTGTGTGTGTGCTCTACCATGTCACACAGTTGTGTGTGTGCTCTACCATGTCACACAGTTGTATGTGTGCTCTACCATGTCACACAGTTGTGTGTGTGCTCTACCATGTCACACAGTTGTGTGTGTGCTCTACCATGTCACACAGTTGTATGTGTGCTCTACCATGTCACACAGTTGTATGTGTGCTCTACCATGTCATACAGTTGTGTGTGTGCTCTACCATGTCACACAGTTGTATGTGTGCTGTACCATGTCACACAGTTGTGTGTGTGCTCTACCATGTCACACAGTTGTGTGTGTGCTCTACCATGTCACACAGTTGTATGTGTGCTCTATCATGTCACACAGTTATATGTGTGCTCTACCATGTCATACAGTTGTATGTGTGCTCAACCATGTCACACAGTTGCATGTGTGCTCTACCATGTCACACAGTTGTGTGTGTGCTCTGCCATGTCACACAGTTGTGTGTGTGCTCTGCCATGTCACACAGTTGTGTGTGTGCTCTACCATGTCACACAGTTGTGTGTGTGCTCTACCATGTCACACAGTTGTATGTGTGCTCTACCATGTCACACAGTTGCATGTATGCTCTGCCATGTCACACAGTTGTATGTGTGCTCTACCATGTCACACAGTTGCATGTGTGCTCTACCATGTCACACAGTTGTGTGTGTGCTCTACCATGTCACACAGTTGTGTGTGTGCTCTACCATGTCACACAGTTGCATGTGCGCTCTACCATGTCACACAGTTGCATGTATGCTCTGCCATGTCACACAGTTGTATGTGTGCTCTACCATGTCACACAGTTGCATGTGTGCTCTACCATGTCACACAGTTGTGTGTGTGCTCTACCATGTCACACAGTTGTGTGTGTGCTCTACCATGTCACACAGTTGCATGTGCGCTCTACCATGTCACACAGTTGTGTGTGTGCTCTACCATGTCACACAGTTGTATGTGTGCTCTACCATGTCACACAGTTGTATGTGTGCTCTGCCATGTCACACAGTTGCATGTGTGCTCTACCATGTCACACAGTTTTATGTGTGCTCTACCATGTCATACAGTTGTATGTGTGCTCTACCATGTCACACAGTTGTATGTGTTCTCTACCATGTCACACAGTTATATGTGTGCTCTACCATGTCATACAGTTGTATGTGTGCTCAACCATGTCACACAGTTGCATGTGTGCTCTACCATGTCACACAGTTGCATGTGTGCTCTACCATGTCACACAGTTGTGTGTGTGCTCTACCATGTCACACAGTTGCAGGTGTGCTCTACCATGTCACACAGTTGTTTTGTGGTCTATTATGTCACACAGTTGAATGTGTGCTCTAACCTGCTACCGTAGTTGTATATGTTCTCCTCCTATGTCATACAGTTGTATGTGTGTTCCTCCTATGTCATACAGATCAGATTTTGAAAGTTAAATTCTTTACCTATTCTAAACAAAACCCAAAATAAGGTGTAGGTTGAAGGTCAGTCTGTGTGCCATGTTCAGTGACTATCTTCCAAAGCATCTGTCTTCCCTGAGCCAGAATCCTGAGCTTATTGATTGCTGGTCTCTTTCTTTTTGTGTTCCCTACTGTGTCATGCAATGATATGTGTGCTTCTGCCATGTCATGAATTTGTATGTGTGCTCCTAGCATGGCAGTGCAGTTGATTTCTCCCATCACAGTCTTCTGTTCTTGATGCTGGCTTAACATTCTGTGCCTCTTTTATCCAATTTTCTATTCCTAGCACTTAGCAGAAATCTTCACCCAGATCAGGTGGCTCTTAAATGTTAATGGATGACAATAAGGAAGAAGAGAGAAAGAAGAAATAAAAGGGAAAAAAAAAAGGAAGAGACCAGCAATCAATAAGCTCAGGATTCTGGCTCAGGGAAGACAGATGCTTTAGAAGATAGTCACTGAACATGGCATACAGACTGACCTTCAAGCTACACCTTATTTTGGGTTTTGTTTAGAATAGGCTAAGAATTTAACTTTCAAAATCTGATCTGAACTACTAGACAGAATTGCCATTTCTTGAAAGTCCCTATCATGCCTTCTACAGATTATTTTCAGTGCAACTAGATAAAGAAAGCCAGCAATACAAATAGGCATGTCTTCAGTAGAATGAGGAAGCAGAGAGTTCACTTCCAGAACTGTTTGTTTCCTAAGGCCCTACTGCTCTGTTTTACCATTGTCACTAATTAGTTTTTTTTGGGGGGTGCATGTATGATGTGTTTGTGCCTATATATGTTCATGTGTGTGAGTATGGGCATACATATGCTATGGCACATATGTATAGTGATCACAAGACAACTTAGGGTGTGGGTCCTCTCCTGATTTTTTTGAGGCAGGGTCTCTCATTCACTGCTATGTTCACCAAAATCTGGATGAATATCCCATGTCCATTCCCCTTCTAGGTGTAGGCACACTGGGAAAATAGACATAATTATAAGATTACATATGTATACTACAGCACTCAGATTTACATAAGTTCTTTGAATCCAAACTAAGATATGCTGAGATATCCACTGAACCATCTTTTAAGGACAGTTTTCTTTTTTATTTAACATCTTTGCAATCAGGATGCATGCTATGGACATTGGTGTATTACAACTAGAAATGATTGTGGGTGTTTTTTTATTTTTTACCTTTTCTAGTGGCAAATAAAATAGTTTTGCGTGTTTTAATCAATTCTAGGTTGTAGAGGGGCCTTAACTAAGAGTGATTTTCCAAACATTGACTTATAATTTGGTGATGGAGCTCTCTCACCTGCGGAATGGTCCTATCCCTCTTATACTTCCTTTTTTCTCTTAAAAATCCCATATATTAAAACTGCATATTCTTCATGATAATACTATTCTTCTCTCAGATACAATAATCCAATTCTGCTCTAGGACTGAGAAAAGAGCACTTGGGATACCTGAAAAGTTCTGTTCTCTGTGATCAAGGTGGGAGGTAAGTGCATCCTCTTTGTTTGAGTCCAATGAAATAGGTACAGTACATGTTTTCCACCAACTTGGTTCAAAGAGATGCAAGTTCACCCTGTTGAACAGCTAGCAGCTGTAGTGTGGAAAGCATGCTTTTCCGTCCTAGTTCTCCTACATCTTCTCAACCCTGAGGGTCTATATAATGAGACCTTGTTAGGCCTGAGTCAGATCAAATTGTTGCATTTTATACTGTACAATGAGAATTTGGATTTTAATTTCACCATGCTCTCGGTGGCTTCACATGATCTGGAAGCCTGAGGGAAATAAGTCTCTGTATTATGCTTATTTTGAGGGTCCCATGGATTGTCTGCCCCTGCTCCAAAAAATTAATGGACAGATACAAGTCTCTGTAGGGAAGGAAGGCTTAGAACCCCAAGGTTTATATCAGGCTGTTCACAGTGGGTGTCTTGTTGTAAAACATTCATTTAGTTTCATTTAGTTTTTTTCACATGTGGGTTTTGTGCTAGTTTTACAAAGGAAAGTTGATTTCTCATTTCTGAAGCTTCCATTTAATGCTATGCAGTATTTGTCATTTTTACCTTTGGGTCTTGTTGTGGAATCTATTATGCTAATATACGTGGGAAAAGGTCAAAGAAAAATTCCTTGAATTCACCAGGAATTTGTCATTGGTTTTTGGGATTTATTTTTCATGAGGCTCTTATAAAACACTTCACTCATGTGGCCTTGCAAATATCAAAATAGCTTTATGTATGTTACCCCATGATGCCAATCTGTAAATCTTACTCTGAGGCTATTATTTCCTCTGCTGAAACTCTCTAATCATTTATAGAATTTAGTAATTCTCCCAGGATTAGACTTTATCTTTATGGTTTACCCAGAAAGTTAAATTATCCATTAATCAACCAATTAATCATCTAGTTTCAATAGGAAGCATAAAAGCTAATGGGATTAGGAACAGGATTTAGAGATATTTTTCCCTAATAGGATGTTGAGATATAAGTTAAAGATAAAATACATTATCTTATTCATTATGCTTCATTACCTGCACACGTTTGCTGGTAGTTATTTCTTCTTTTAACTTTTTTAGTTAGGATACAATATTAGGATACATGGCATTTCCATACATATTTTGTTTGGTTGGTCCTCCTCTCCCACTGATACCCCATTTTCTTGTTCCCCTTCCTCACTTATAAACTTCTATTCTCAGTATTCCCCTTCTCACTTTTGTGTCACGTTTTCTATTTCCACCCTTTCCTTAAAACCTCATTTTCTCCTTTCACGTGTCCCTGTCTAGTTCCATCACCCAGATCCACACTTGTCATCACACACATATGTAAAAGCTAGAGGCTAGAACACACATAGAAAAGGAAACATGATACTTTCCCTTCAGAGCATATGTTACTTCACTTAATATGTCTTTCAGTTTCATCCATTTTTGTAAACTACATATTTTGTTTTTTCTTTACAGCTGAATAAAATTTGATTGTGTTCATATATCACATTTAAAATTATATATTTATTTGTGTGCATATATGTGTGTGCATGTGTGAGTATAGGCTGTGGAGGTCAGAAGATAACTTTAAGGTGGCTGTGCTCCACCTCTTTTAAGACAGAGTCACTTTTTGAATTTTATTGGGAACTTTAATATAAGAATATATATTTTTTTGCAAATTGGTTCTATTCCCATCAGGTTATCCTCTAATGTTCCCTTTCCTCTGTCCCTCATTACCAGGAGAGCCCTCTTTAGTGTGGTATTTGTAATCACTGTGGGGTCTTGATTGTATCAATCAGTTCCTGTGGGGGAGGGGAAACCATGTCTCAAAGTACACTTTCCCACCCTTTTGGTCTTACATCCTTTCTACCTCCTCTTCAGCAATGTTCCCTGCAAATGAACTCCAGGTGCATATGCCATTTTATGCATCTGACTTTATGTGGATGCTGGGGAATCAAACCCAGGCCATCAGGCTTTGCAAGCAAGCATCTTCAACTTCTGAGCCATCTCTCCAGACCCAACATTTATTTTAAGTGTTTAGAATGCTTAGCTGTATAGTGTTTTGTCTCTAAGTATAAAATGATGCAATCTTGCAATAGTGAATGCTTTGGCCTGGCCATCATGGCAACTTTGGAGCAGAATAATACAACATTAGCCAGGTCTATGGACAGATAATGGACCTACGGACACTTCCTAGTAGATGGAGGAAGGGGGCATGATGCCTTCATCTTGGACTCCAGCTACTATTCCCTTCTATGCACATATACAGCCAGCCAGGAGTTGATTAGCCCTATAACTCCTGTGCCACTATTGTACCCGTGGGCACATCTTGCCTAGCTGGTTTTGTGGCTTGTAGGATCCACTGTTTGGTCACATTGTTGGTGAATTTTATACCCTGGAAGCTCACACAATGCTTTCCAGAATTATGACAGCTAGCTGACAGGGAGGTGGCTTCCGTCTCAGTGCCAGCTTGATTTCTCAACCTTTGATGTCTTCAGCAATATGGTCTTATCACCTAGTTCTGGTGGGTAACCAAATGCTTTGACAATGGTCTGCAATGTTTTGGGGGCCTCCCTGACCAACAGCTCACTGTGTGAAGTGACCTAATTTTAACACTAAGATTCAGCTTGTGATAGCCTATGGTTTAACAGTAAAGGATTCTTCACCCAACCAAAGTACTTATGGTAAAACTATTCCCCACATCTCTCTCTATTTTTAGCAGAGTTAAGTCTTTTAATTAGCTAATGAAGGAGTAGGTTTCTATAGTATTAATTCATGTCATCTTTAGTTTTGTGGATCCTTGCATCCTCTTCCCTCTGAGACAGGGTCTCTTACTATATTGCAAAGGAACATCAGACTAACTGGCACTCAAGTTTTGGATTCTCCTGGCTCAGCCTCCTTTTGTTGTCTGTGTTGGGAATCAAAGATGCATGTGGTACTTTGAATCTGGCTTACGTAGGTGTTGGGGAATTGAACCAGGGCAAGCTTTGCAAGTGAGTCTTTAACTGTTGAGGTATCTCTGCAAACTCTGTACTGTTTTTTTTGTTTTGCTTTGTTTAGGTTCTAAACTGTTTTATTGTCGTTGTAACATATTTTCTTCTTTTTTAAAAAAAGAATCAAGCATAAATACGCAAACGTTAGTCTGTGAAGGCAAGTGCTCTCTCAGCCCCTGGCATACTTATAAGTCAGGGATAAAGGTCAGAAAAGTCAGGAAATATATCTTTGAGGACTCTGTTTCTTCACTTTTTAAATGAGCCCACTTATTCCATAACATTTTTTAAATTATTTAGATCAGAATTCAAAACTAACCTCAGATGGGCTATTGACATATAGTCTAGACTATATCACTACTATTCTGTATTAGGTTTTGAACTGTCCATTTAACAACTTGTCTCAAGCATCTACTGCCTCCAAACCAAAGTAATGAACACTGAACACGCTCGCTGTTCTTAAGGATCTTATAATCCCATTGAGAGAAAATATACTATATTCTCCTCTTAGCTGTGGCTTTCTTTATGCAAACTTTAGTTACTCTTGATCAATTATACTCTGAAGATATTAAATGGAAAATTCCAGAAACAAATGGCTTATAAGTTTTAAATTGTGTATCATTCATAGTAGTGTGATGAAACCTCATATTCCCTTTCCAGTGGGTTCATAATGTATATACCAGTAGACAGTAGCTATCTTATAAGAGGAATTGTCTCACCACAGTGCTGGTGATCAAGAATCTCCTAGAGATGAAGCACAAGAGCAATGATACTAGAAATTTAAACATGCCAAAACCTTCATTTCAGTGAAAGGTGAAAGTTCTGCATAAGGGAATGCTAAGGTTGCTATGATTTGCTATGCATAAACTATCTTGAAAAAGACCACAATAACAACTTTTATTATGGTATATTGCTATAATTATTTTATTGTTAGTGATTGTAAGTTTCTTTTTAAAATTTTATTTATTTATTTGCAAATGGAGAGAGAGAACGAGAGAGAGAGAGAGAGAGAGAGAGAGAGAACAGACACGGAGAGAATGGGGTGCACCAGGGCCTCTAGGCACTGCAAAGGAACTCCAGTTGCATGTACCCCCTTGTGCATCTGGCTTAAAGGAGTACTTGGGAATCAATCCTGGGTCCTTTGGCTTTGTAGGCAAGCACCTTAACTGCTAAGCCATCTCTCCAGCCCCGTTAGTTCCTTAATGTGTCTAATTTATAAACTTTTCCATAAGTATATAGATATAGGAATACACACACACACATACACACACAGATTTCAATATAACCTGTCATTCACTGGGAATTTTTGAATGTATCCTTAATAGACAAGAAGGGACTAGAGTATAGAGAAAAGGTCCTTAAATATATTACCAAAGTAGCAACCATATAAATTAAAGAGAACAAAAGAGTTGGATAAATGCTGGGCTGGTACAACAATGAGTAGGCCCAAGAAAGTGAAGATGTGTTTCAGCAATTAACACAAGTTTGTATGTGGCTGACATATGAGTGAGTTAGCAATTATCAGAACCACTCAGTCCTAGAAAGCTTGAGGAAATTAAATCAAGAAAATAAAGAAATCTGGACATTGGAGATGCTTGCTAGTCTTGGCTGTAGCAGATGCATTCATGTGTGACTGCAGCAAGGGGTCTCATTATGGGTGTTTAGAATCTGCCTCAATGCAAGGAAGGGCGAGTCCTCTTCCAAGAAGCTTTCAGCCAGTAAGGCATGGGAAAGCCATCCTTGCCAGACGGCCTTTGTGCTGCTTCCCTGGTCTGCCAAGATGGCAGTTTTGCTGGCCTTGTGCATTATTTCAGTTTGAGTATCAAGTCAGCATACTACATAATTTAATTATCCTATCATCTAGATCAATTGTCTTCTCTGAAGATAGTTTTTTTGAATATGATTTTTAATGGGTTTTAGAGCTAGAGTTCCTGGTATCATGTATTAGGGGGCGTTGATATAAATAATGGCAGTGCCCATACTGCAGATAGGAGACTGTGCTATAAAGAGATGCTTATTTGCCATTTCCTCTCCTAAACTGTTCACTACTTGACTGCCAAGAATACAGTCATACAAAATTTTATTCTACCTTGTTCTCATCATGGCAGCTGACACCTAACGAACACTTGAGAATGGGAGGAGTTCAGAGCTTGCACTCTGAAGCCGGAGACTTGGTTTCGTGCATGGACTGTAAAAGTGAATCTGGAAGCTGGAGCGGGTGAGCATCACGTAGTCATCTTATCTGTGAGGTAGCATGGTACCTTGACTTAGTAATCGTATGTGCACCTTCCATGGTGTTATGGAAAGCATGGTGACTGGTACAAATGGTGGCTATTTGTGTAATGATATTTTTGTTGAAAAGAGATGAAAAGTTTGATAATGCCCTAGGAGATTGGTCTCAATAAATATTTTTTTGTTTATTTTTACTTATTTATTTGAGAGCGACAAACAGAGAGAGAGAGAAAGAGGGAGAGGGAGAGAGAGAGAGAAAATAGGGGTGCCAGGGCCTCCAGCCACTGCAAACAAACTCCAGATGCATATGCACCCTTGTGCACCTGGCTAATATGGTTCCTGGGGAATTGAGCCGAGAACTGGGGTCCTTAGGCTTCACAGGCAAGCATTTAACTGCTAAGCCATCTCTCCAGCCCTCAATAAATATTTTTAATCAGAAAAATATATTGAAAAATAATTGAGTCAGGGGCTGGAGAGATGCTTAGTGGTTCATGTGCTTGCCTATGAAGTCTAAGGACCCAGGTTCAATTCCTCTGTACTCACCTAAGCCAGATGTACAAGATGGTACATGCATCTAGAGTTCGTTTACAGTGGCTAGAGGCCCTGGTGCACCCATTCTCTCCCTCTTTCTTCCCTTCCTTCCTTCCTTCCTTCCTTCCTTCCTTCCTTCCTTCCTTCCTTCCTTCCTTCCTTTCTTCCTTCCTTCCTTCTTCTCCTGTATTCTATACAGGGTTACATTTTACCAGCATTATTACAAAGGAAGAAAAAGGACTTCACTTTTATTTTTGCTTGTGTATATATGTGTATTCATATATGTGTGGGCACATGTGTGTGCAGGTACACACTCAGAGGACAGAGGGTGATGAATGTCTTCCTCAATAACTCTTCCCCTTATTTTTCTCAGACAGGGTCTCTCATTCACTGAACCCAGGTCTCCCCATTCCAGCTAAACTAGTCAGCAAACCCTGGGCATACTCCTATCTCTGCCTCCCTTGCATTAAGATTATAAGGTGTACCACCATGCCAGGCTTTAAATGGGTACTCAGGATTCAAACTCAGATCCTCATGCTTGAGTGGCAAGCACTTTACCAACTGAGCCATCTCCCCAGCCCCAAGACTTCACATTTTTAATCCTTGTAGATTCGTGTGTCTGGAAGCACTGAGATGACAAGGACATATGGGTTTCGATGAGGTGGGTCTTACCACTACTAGAAGTATTCCAGAAGCCTAGAGATATCCTGTCTCCTCTGGACATAGTCACTGACAAACAGATACAGGTTGTACTGGAACAGGCTGGGCTACCTCAGAAATAGACCAAATAATAGGTGCCTCACCATATAAACTCTCATTTATTTGGAGGATGGGAAGCGAGAATTGCCCCTTGTATGAGGAGGTTGTAAGGCCAAGATGTGGAGGGGCAGAGCGTCCTTAGGTCTGGGCACTCAAAGAGGACACTTCTTTTTGTAGTGCTACTCTTTTCTTATAGCTTCATTTGTGATAGCAATGAAGTAATTAAGATTAAATTCCATCATTGAAGTTAAGAGAGGCTATTTTACCAAAGAGAAATTCAGTTAATCAGCTTCAGTGAGTCAAACTCACGAAAGAATAATAGTGGAGGAACAGGGAATGCCAAGGGCAATGCAGTTGATTTCTTAGTTTGCCAGGGCTGCCATCACAAAGCAACATCAGATTGGCTTAGGGTAGAAGTTAGGTGCTTAGCAGAAACAGTGGCACAGTGAGGAATCAGGATCTAACCAGCGCCATGTGCCATTTGAACCCTGGGGGCTGGATTCCTTCCTGCCTCTTCCTAGCCTCTGCAAAGTGCACCTGGTCTTTTCACGCCTTGGATTGTAGGTCTATTTCTCTAATAGCCTGTTCTCACACAGTGTGCTTCCTGTGTGTATTTATCCTGTCTTTTTCTCTGAGTACTTGTCTGTGTTCAAATTCCTCTTTTTTATAAGAATGTTGGTCATTATTGGATTAGGACCCACTCAAATTATCTCATATTAATCTACTTGAAACCTCTATTTCCAAATAAAATCACATTCCAAGGTAGAAGTTAAGACTTCAACATGTCTTTTTCTTGGGGGACAGCACAGTTCAACCCACCACACACAGTTAGGCTTAGGTTTGTGCGATTTGAGGAGGATTAGACTTGCAGCACTTAGCACAATGTTTAAGCTCTGGAATGTTTGCTCCACTTAAGGGCTTGAGGAATGACTAAGCATGAAAGAAGTCTTAGTGAACTCTGAGATCCCAGAATGTGAGGGGAACAAACCTGCCTAGTTAGGTCCTGAGCAAAGACACACAAGTAACATCTTCACAGAGCAGAGAACAGGGGACATACTTTTAGGAGACAGCTGTGCTTCCTGGCTTTGTTCCCAGCATGGGGTCCCTCTTGACAGGCACCATGAGCTTCTCTGGGCAGCAGCAGCTGTGTCCTCCTGGGATCTGCTGCAGGACGCTTCGCAGTGGCACATTGAGAAGGGATCTAACCAGGGCCATGTGCCACATGAACCCTGGGGGCTGATTCCTTCCTGCCTCCTCCTAGCCTCTGCAAAGTGTGCCTGGTCTTTTCACAGTGTGCCCCATGGTAGGTATATGAAGCTCCATGGGTTTGTCCTGAGGATTACCCTGTATGCAAATATACAAATGGATCAGTTCGATAGGGTGGCTGTCAGTTTCATCAGTCTGCAGGAAGCTTTTGCATGTCAAAGTTCATAACATCTACCAAATATAAATGTTCAACAAATCATTCAAATTCATTCTCAAATAAAATCTATGGAACTAATCACATTAGGATAACTTTTAAAATTAATTTTCTTAAATTAACACTTAAGAAAAATGATGAAAGAAAGAATTTAAAATGTTTATTTAGGGCAAGCTAAGGGGCTGCAGTAATGAAATATATTTTAACCTTTTAAAAACTTGAAATCATTACATAAATATTACTTCTTAGCTGTGCTGTTTTGGAAAACTCTCCAAGTGAATATAGGGAGATGATTAAGAAAGCTGTTTTAGATTCATATCACTCAATTTTAAACCAAAAGTAACCAAAAGGTAATTTTATTAAGCCTAATAAATTTAATGAAGAGAAAAATATTTTCCCATTTTGTGGAAAAATCATAAAAGTTTAAGTATTTTAGAAGCAAAGATTACAAGTAATTTATTCTTAACCTCACTGTTACATATTTTTGTCATAGTATACACTATATTTCAGTTGCTTTTAGGAAGTAAGTTTTTTTCAGATGAAAAGTATGCAGAACATATCATTGTTTAGAAAAAAATACAACTTTTTACATTTAAACTGTTTTATTTATATATATATACTGCTGAGTAATTCCATATGGAATAATTATTTTAAAATGTCAGTAAGATATAGGAAATGAGAAATGAAGATAAAAGAAATGAGAAGAGAAAGATAAATATAGGGAGTGGGCCAGGGGAAATTCTCTCATTTTAAGTGCTCTACAATTTCCTGGCCCCAGGGAATATGCTTTTATCTCTGTAGTTCTGTGTTTTCTGTAATTTGACTTAGCATTTGTTCAGTAGATTATAAAGCATTGTCTCCTTAGGTCTACAATTCCTCCCCCCACCCAAGGAATTCTGCCCCCAAATCACTGCTTCCAGTCACTCTCTGAGACAGTCTCACTTTATGTCTGTATTTGCTGGATCTTTCTACCAGAGTATGGGAATTCCTCAGTGATGTCTTCCTTTATACTCTTTTAAGAAGCAAGTTGAGATAACACTTCAACTTCTCTTCTCAGGACCTAAGTAAAGAACAAAGTTCTTCTAGCTTTCTAATTTAAATGTTGCTTATCAACAAATATGTGTTTGGCAGTGGCGTAACAGTGGTTGGGCTATGTGCTGAGTGGTGTTGGAATGCATGTGAGTGTGGGGACTTTCTGGAGTGGAAGTCCATGAAACCAATGGGAATATTCTTGGTCTTTGTGCCTTCTCCTGAGATCTCTATCCTAATCCTACTTTCCATAATTCTTTAACTCCCAGTCAATACAGCAGCTACAAGTCTTTCACCCCTTACGTTTAGTGTTGACTGTTACCGAGGGCTGAGCAACATGGACACTGAAGCGTGGTCTATTATACATCCTGCTCCTGGAGGCCCCACACAATGCACCATTCCTGTTTTCTGTGACACTCATGATGGACTTCTCAAGCTTAAACCTATGTTCTGTCAGCTATGAATTAAAAAGGTTCACTGCTCCCCTGACAGACAGTCTAGGCCTAGTATCTTAGCGAGCAGAGATACCTGAAAAATGGTGAGGATGCAGCACTGTGGAGGCCTGTGTTGGAAAGTTGCCTAGACTAAAATTTTATTTCTGTCTCCCACTGACTTTTTGTTTTCTTTGGAGGACAGTGTGGACCTTAGTGAAAAGAAAGCAATCCTTTGCCTTTGCCTAATGGCCAACATAAGAACATAGACTTGTAAGTAAGTATAACACGTGGTCTCTTGCAATTATCGAGACTCCAGGTTGGTTTTGGTTTATGGCATCTGATCTGTCTCCAGCAGGTGCAAAGTTGATAGTCTGAGAAGGAGGTGTGATCACCTACTCTCGTAAACTAGTGGTTCTAATTCTCCTCCATGTTCCTGTGTAGCTCTGAATTGGGTGAAGGTGTGCGAGAAGAATGAGCTGTACGTTCACCAGTGCATACCTCTCTGAGAGGACCAGTGAATTTGGGGCTTGACAGATGATTTCAGTAGACTTTGACATGGTGCCTTTTTTGAAGTCTCTTTAGAAATCCCCTTTCTTCATTTCCAAATTACTCTTTATACTTATATATTTGATATTTTTGTTTTATTATTGTTTTCCCATATATATGCATATATGTATGTGTATACATGTTCATATGTGTGTAAATGGATGTGTGTACATGTGCATATGTATGCATAAAGAGGCCAGAGGTTAATGTTAGGTGTTTTTCTCAATAGCTCTCCACTTCATTTTCTGAGATAGTGTCTCTCACTTTCACCAATTCTAGCTTGCTCCAGGATCCTATCTCTGTCTCCTGAGTGCTGGGATTACAGATCAGCTGCCACTCCCACCTACCATTTATGTGGTCTCTTTGGATCAAAAATGGTCCTCATGCTTGCATAGCCAGCACTCACCATTGAGTCATCGCCCTATCTCCCTCTATTAGGTTCTTCACCTTACATTCTTCAATATCTTCCTTCCTTTCCCTTACATAATATACAATTGAATTAGAAAAGAGTTACACAGCATAAATTATTAAAAAATAATCCAGCTTTAGTTACTGTCCAGGAAGCTTATGTGAACAATTATTTGTCTTGAGTTTTCATGAAATCAGATGGTATTGTTGTCTCTAGAGTACTCTGGACCAATGTCAGAGGGTGATACCAGTGTCAGAAATCTTCATTGAAGCATTTGTAAATGTATTACAAATGAACATAGAAAAAAGCACCCTCAGCTTCATGTGTTGTGCCATATTTAAGGCAGTTGCCAGTTTTGACTATATAAGAAATAAGCCAATGTTTACATGGAAATCATCTTAGTAACATCAAATATAATGCTTGCTTGCTTTCTTTCTTTCTTTCTTTCTTTCTTTCTTTCTTTCTTTCTTTCTTCTTTTTGGTTTTTTGAGGTAGGCTCTCACTCTGGTCCAGGCTGACCTGGAATTAACTCTGTAGTCTCAGGGTGGCCTTGAACTCATGGCGATCCTCCTACCTCTGCCTCCCGAGTGCTGGGATTAAAGGTGTGCGCCCCATGCCCGGCTATAATCCCTTTTAATAGATGATGAAACTGAGGCTCAGAGAAGCTGTCCATGAGCAACTTTGAGAAACAGAACTGGAATTTATATCCTGAGATTGTCCCAGTTATGCACTATGGATATTATACATTGTGATATTCTGGGATAAATCAGCTTATCTTGCTCATGTTGGGAGGTAAAGACCTAGGCTGTGATGTCATATAGACTTTGATCTAAACCCTAGAAGTTCCATGGTCTTTGGATTTGAAATTTAGCTGTGAAATTGTGATAACAATTTTTGAGTAGTGTGGTGGTTTGATTCAAATGTCCCCCATAAACTTAGGTGTTCTGAAGTCTAGGTTCCCAGTTGATGGAGATTTGGGAATTAATGCCTCCTGGAGGCAGTGTATTGTTGGAGGCGGGCTTATGGCTGTTATAGCCAGTTTCCCCATGCCAGTGTTTGGCACACCCTCCTCTTCCTGTTGTCCAACTAATGTAGGCCAGGGGTGATGTCTGCCCTCTACTCATGCCATAGTTTTCCCCTGCCATCGTGGAGCTTCACCTCGAGTCTGTAAGCCGTAAGCCAAAATAAACCTTTTTTTTTTTTTTTTCCCACAAGCTGCTCTTGGTTGGGCAATTTTTACCAGCAATGAGAACCTCCTGATTGCAACAGTGAAGTGATACCAAGGAGTGGAATTGCTGCTAGACACCTGACTGTGTGGCTTTGGCCTTTTGGAGCTGATTTTCAAGAGGAATGTGGGAGGATTTGAAACCTTGGCCTAAGAGATGCCTTGCAGTGCTGTAAGTACAGGTTGATGGACTATTCTGGTCAGAGTTGAAAGACCTGAATGCAGTAAGAACTATGGACTGTGAGGTTTGGCTTATGAGGGTGAGAAAGAGCTTTGCTTGGACTGGGCTAGCAGTTCGTGTGAGAAGCTTGTTATTATGCCCATGTCCTGAGAAGTTGTGCAGGGTTGCTATGTGTAGAAATGAACTGGTTTGAGCAGAGGGATATGGCACAGGAAAAAATAAGTATCCTTGGGTGAACTGTTGCATGTTCAGCTGCAATTGAAAGATTACATACAACCTTTGAGATTGGGCCAGCTGATATGCACTGGGGCAAAAGGAAGAATGTAGATTCTTTTGGAAGGGACTGAGTACTCAAGTAGTGCCCTGTTCTTCAAAGTCTGCTTTATTCCCTGCTGGATTAATAAACTGGCACTCTACCTAGAATTGTTACATATAAGAAATGCAGGAAAAAGAGGGTCATTGAGTCTTCTACACAGTCTTGTGTTTTGGAAATGGCCATGGGCAGAGTGAAGCAGGTTTGCTGGATGCCTGCATAGAGACCCCATGGGGCCATGAGGATGAACTGTGGATTGCAGTGGAGACCCATTGGAGATGCCAGGACCATGAGATGGCTGCTAAGGAAAGCTGCTGGCCCCAGTGAAGTTTTCCAGGATTGTGAGTAGCCTAGCGGGAGGGGAAGAATGGGAAAGCCAGAGACTTGTTTCTAGTTAGAATTATTGGTCTTGGAGATTTGTCACTTGCTGGAGTTATTGGACTTGAAGCTACAGAGTTTGATGTTTGCCCTGGTTGTTTTAAATCTTGTATAGGTTGACTATTTCTTTGCTATGCCCAATGCCGTCTTTTGCAGTGTGAATATTTATTCTATGCCATTATAGGTTTTTGGGGTGGATATTTTGGTATTATGGCTCAGTTAAAAGATTTTGGACTATGGGGATGTTTGAACATCATTGGGATTAATAAAAACTATGGTGACTTTTAAAGTCACACTGAATGCATTGTATTTTACATCATGTATGGATATCAGTTTATGGGGACTAGGGGCAGAATGCGGTGGTTTGATTCAGCTGTCCACCATAAACTTAGATGTTCTGAAGGCTAAGCTCCTAGCTGATGGAGATTTAGGAATTAATGCCTCCTGGAGGGAGAGTATTGATGGGGGCAGGCTTATGGCTTATAGCCAGTGTTAGGCACACTCATGTGGCTGTTGTCCACCTGATGTTGGCCAGGGGGTGATGTCTATCCTCTGCTCATGCCATTGTTTCCCTTTCCCCTGCCATCATGGAGCTTCCCCTGAAGCCTGTAAGTCCAAATAAACCTCTTTTTCCCACAAGCTGCTCTTGGTTGGGTGATTTCTACCAGCAATGAGAACCTCCTGACTGCAATAAGTAGTTATTTTCCTTTTTGATTGGGTTTTGTTTTTATGTCAGAAAATAAACAAGGGGAGCTCCACTCAGATTCACAAATGCTTCACAGTTCACCCAGGACCCATCAGCTACAACATATAAGGCCACAGTAATAGTAATAGTTCAAATTCCCCTTGCTTTGCTGGCTTTTCTACATGTTGACCAATGACTCTCAGGTCCCTGGCAGCTGACCCATCCACCAGTATTTCTGAACCTCCCCATCACCCCACTGAAGAGTATGTAAAATATGTTGACAAGCAGTATCTACCTGCTCAGGTTCATTCTCCTGTTGTTCCTGTAAGTGCAGTGTCTCTCTGAAAGCTCTGCAACTCTCCTTGCCTTGGATTTCACACTTTACATTCCCCTTCACTAGCCAATCAGGTCTCTCCTGTTTCTGTACTCAGCATAATTGTCAGTTCAATTGATTCACCACCCAGGAAGTTCTGAGCCTTTCCTCCTAGCAGAGCTGCTAAGTGGCTGTGCTGGGGAATCTTAGGGGAAGAGGTCAAGGAGATGGTAAACTCTCTTCTGTCCTAATGTCCTGGCAGAGTATAACCACAGAAGATGCATTGCATGGTTCATTAAAAGTGATTGTTTTAATTCATAACTGCATTTCTACCTTCCTCTTTTGGGTTTATACATGTATCCAGAGGGCTAGGGCAATGCTAATTCTGAGATGTTTTTCCATGGCCCACGTGGGAACCCTACTCATTATGATAACTTTCTAAGTAGACCACCAGCTAAGCATCTTGACTTCTCTTATGACAAGTTTTCTATCAATATACTTCTCAGTCTTTGTCCAAAACACTTTGGCTCCACCCAGTTATCTAGTCATACACATGTATTCCTATGTTCCAGAAGAGAACATGGCTGGAGATCTCATCCCAAGAGTCTTCTTGGTGGCAAGCAAGTGAACACAGCCTGTGTCCCAGGCTACTTTCTTCTTCCTTAACTCCTTGACTCACCCTCACATCACCAACATATGTGAGAAGCGGCTTGTGGTGAGGAAGCAGAGACACATAGGTATAGACAAGGGACACCATAGCAGGTTGAACTGAGACACCAAATACAGTTAAGATGTGCTACTGAAAAATACACTTTTGACTTCAAATGATGAAGTCTTCTGTTCCACTATAATTTCTCCAGTTTGTACTACATAATTCATTTAAAGGGCAGTAGCAACTCATTTTTGCATTTTAATTAAATGCCCTGGAAACATGAGCATCTCCTTATCTTTCCCTCCCTTGGAAAGAGCTGATGTGATGAGCACTCTGACACTGAAATGAGCAGTTAATATGCAGCCTGTTTAGCCAGGGTGAGTCAGCGTTTTGATGATGTCTTATGAGGATAGGGTTATAATTGGCAGAATTTCTGCCTTATGGGTGATAATTTGAGATTCCAGAAGGATCAAATGCATTAAATAGTACTGTTAATTTATTTTGCATACAGCCTTATAGGGGCCAATGAAACTCACAGAGGGAAATTAATAAAAATGAACTAGACATTTTAGCTTTGAAATATTCTAGTCATTAAAATTTGTAGCAATTCTTGAATTATTCAGAACAATAATTTAAAACAACTAATTTAGGAATTATCTTCTGGGAATCCTTATCTATAAAGTTACTGGACTCTGCTTGGTTTGCCCCCTATCTTTCCATTGACCTATTAGTAATTATAATTCAAAGAGATGATTGACTTTTCCAGTTACCTGATTTGCTTAGGCTTGTTCAATAGCCATGGAGAAAGCTCACTCATCCAGGCCTAGTGTAAAATCCCCGCTTTGTCCATAATCATAGATTATTCTCATCCTTAATAGACAAGTTCATTCTCCAATCCAGTGTAGAATTCAGCAGTTGGCCATGGCTTCCTTTCAGGTCTCTAAGTAATTTCTCTTTCTGTTATAAAAAGCCTGCTTCCGTTTCCACAGGACCATTCTTGTTTAATTCAAATGGCCATAATCTCTTTGGGAAGGATGTATCTATGTAGCAACTGTGGATGTTCAGGACACAGATCTTGAGTTGCTTTTTGTCAAAGGCTTTCTGAATAGAGAAGCTAGGGAAATGTCGTACTTGTAACACCCCTCTGGTAGATTCACAGCATATATTAAACATACAATATATAAGCATATAATGTATAAGAAGCTTATTTTGAAGAACTTATGTGATTACACATTTAGATCCTAGGATGTGTTCAGTATATGTACTCTAGAAGCCACGCACTGCTGTGATAATTTTGTTATTAGGACTGAGTTTCCTTGTATCATTTTCAGAGCATTTCCCTTATGTGAAATGCTTCAACTGTTTTGTCCCTCTCTCCATGTAGCCCCGCAGGGACTCTGCTTAAAGGTGGGCTTTTGATTGACAGGAAGAAAAACTGAAAAATTATTGTGACCCACCTAATTGTTTCCTCCTTATTTGACTGGAAAAGTTCCCTTTCTCTCTCCCTGCTCTGCCTTTCTCTCTCTCACTAGGACCTAGAAACTTTGCCTTAGAATGACCCTGTCTGTCCCTTCTTTTAATTCTCTAGTCACTACCTTCATTAAAAATGCTGCTAAACACATTCAACTTCAAAGCCTTGTCATGGGCCTTTGATTTTAGTTCCTATTGCTAAGTCTGGCCTTTCCCGGGTGTGCAAGTCACAGCTGGCAATGATGGAGACCAGATGATGCCCTAGCAGTACATTAAAGGTTTTTACCAGGATGTGGTTTGACGGTTTTGCTTGGGTATTTTGTTGTTGTTATTCTTTCCTTTGGAATGTGAGCTGTGGCCAGGAATTATTTCCCCTATTGCATTCTTGTTATCCCTTTGCATTTGGAGACCCGAAAAAAAGTCCAGAACAATGAGAGATATGCCTGTAAACTACTTTTCATGCTAATCAGTAGACTCATGTCAAATGACTTTTACATGTGACCTTTTGTTTATTTGATTAATATGTTTCTATTGTGTCCAATGTGAACATTTTGGTCTTACCACTTTTGCCTAGGCATCATGATTCTATATTTTTTCCTAAATTAGATTGTAGACATGATTATTTGACTATTACAGAAGAAATGAACACCTTTACACAGTAGCTTCACATTATGTTGTGAAGGAATGTGTATGGGTTTATGTTATCAAAATGGCTGGTTGAAATGCAATTTGCCAAGTGTAGAAGGTATTATTTTATTAATTAAAATGCTCATTCTGTTTCTCTTAATACAAAGTTGTTCCATGTTTATTGAAGAGAGAGAATTTGAACAAAGAAAGGAAAAGGGCAGAATAAAACTCAAAATTATCCACAATCTTCTCACCTGAAAAAATATATGTACTTCTTTTATAGTTGGAAGAAAACAAGGTTAGTAAAATTAACACACCAGCTATGAGTTTTGATATCATTCTTTTGATATGGTTTCATACTTAAAGCTCTCAGTATTGGAATTACTACTTCCTAAGCTGTCTTACCCTGCCACCCTATACTTCTATTCTCTTTAGGTCCTTTTCCGCACTTTTGGTTTAAAACTATTTATCTCTCACAAATGTATATCTCTGGCCTGGTATCTGAATTCCATATACCCAACTGCTATCTTTTTTCTCTTTTGCATCTGTATGTGTGTGGTATTAGTGTGCATATGTGTATGTGTGTGCTTAAATGCATGTGGGTGCCTGTATGTGTAGGTTCAAGTGTAAGCATGTGTGTATGGAGGCCTGAGTTTGGAATCAGGTGTCTTTCTCCATCATTCTCTACTTTATTCACTAGTTAGTCTTGCTAGCCAGATTGCTCCAGGGTTCCCCTGTCTCTGCCTCCTGAGCTCTGGAGTTATAGGCTGTGCCTGCTTGGTCTTTATGTGACTGCTAGGATCCGAACTTCAGTACTCACGCTTGCACAGAAGGTGCTTTGACCCACTGAGCCATCTCCTTATTCCCCAACTACCATATTAACGCCTCAATTTAGTTCTCTACAAGGCATCTCATACTCAGCAAGGGCAGAGTTAAGTTCCTGAGTGTCCTCTATCCATATATTTTTTCTCAACACTTTTTCTCCCATTAGCTCACAAAGAATTAGGTTTCATTATGGTGTTTATTTATGTAAGAGAGATATGGAGAGGGAAAGAGTGAAACAGAGAGAGGGGAAAAGGGGTGTATACCAGGGCCTGCTGCCACTGCAAATGAACTCTAGTTGCATGCACTACTTTGTGCATCTGGCTTTACATGGGTACCGGGGAATTGAACCCAGGCCATTAGGCTTTGTAAGCAAGCACCTTTAACTGCTGAGTTATCTCTCAGGATCTAGGCACATTTTTTTTTTGAGGTAGGGTCTCACTCTAGCCCAGGCTGACCAGGAATTCACTATGTAGTCTCAGGGTGGTCTCAGACTCTAGGTGATCATCCTACCTCTGCCTCCTGAGTGCTGGGATTAAAGATATGTGCCACTACGCCTGGCTTTTTTCACATCTTGATAAGGAACACCTTCATACTCACCTGGTACTCAAGTTGAAATCACTTTTGGCTTCTTTAGGTTTCTGGAGAAGAAGATCTAGAATAATGCCAGATTTCTCTGAGAAGCCATTCTTTTCAAATGTAATTTATAGAGGTCAGCTTTCCCCCTGTCAGGAACAAATGGGCTCTGTCAACTCCCATGCTGGAGGTAGCCATGAGTTTGACCGAACAAATGCTTTCCATATAATGAATAAATGAAGAACTCTTATGGACAACCTATCAATATGTAGCTAACTTCAACAATTAATATTTTGGGCAACAAAAGTCCACCCCAAAGGCTGAACTTTTCAAGTCATGACTTTTGGATGAACTGCCAATAAAGAGCGTTCAGCAGGTTGAGTGAAAAACAGCATCCCCAGTGAGCCAAGGAACCAGAGAATGCATTAGAAGGGCTCAGCATTCCTAGCTGTAGATTGCCTTTTGGGGTGATATGTTAATTCATTTCCTCTCTTCTTCCACAAGCCGCCAGCTGGACAGAGCTGCTCCTGGTGGTGTCGGGGGAGACATTGAGAAATGAGTGCAAAGACAGAGTGAGGAAAGACTGTAGTGCAGGGCTCTTCACAGAGGCTCAGTGATTTCAGGGAGAGCAGTCAGCATTTCTGAAAATGACCACCTGTCAGCCAGTCATGACATCCCAAACGGTCTATCACTATTTGTATGGATAGGAAGCAGGCTCAACATCTGTTGTGTTTCTTGAGAGAACCTATTAAGAAGGAAGAAAACTTCAGAGAGATTTGGAGGAAAGATAAGAGAGAAAGGAGCTTTTTGCCTCTTGGTGTAGTCAGATTTACGGGGACATAGAAACTTGTCTGACCCAGAGCCTTCCCTGCAGCATCTTCCCTTAGGTTCCTCAAGCAGGACACAGCGTCTGTTGCCATGGTCTTGTGGGAGAACTCATCCTGAACCGACTAGGACTTATGAGAACCAGACAAAATTAGATTTGTTTTGCCATATGAATCCAACATCATATCAAGCATAATTCTGTTACAAACTCTTATAAATAACCATGGCGTATAACAAATGGGCATACCCTGATGGCATTTTTCTCTGTGCTGCATTCCACCAGCATGAGGAATACTATCTAAAAAGCATGCACTGGGCTGGAGAGATGGCTTAGCGGTTAAGCGCTTGCCTGTGAAGCCTAAGGACCCTGGTTCGAGGCTTGGTTCCCCAGGTCCCACGTTAGCCAGATGCACAAGGGGGCGCACGCGTCTGGAGTTCGTTTTGCAGAGGCTGGAAGCCCTGGCGCGCCCATTCTCTCTCTCTCCCTCTATCTGTCTTTCTCTCTGTGTCTGTCGCTCTCAAATAAATAAATAAATAAAAATTAAAAAAAAAAAAACCTTTAAAAAGCATGCACTAGCTCCTTGCAGCCTGGCCACAGAGCCAGGAGTACTGTACTGATTTCACTCATGTGGAAAGATGAGTACAAAGGATAATCTTACTTGAAAGTTATACTTTCAGGGAGCATTTATTTTTATAAACACACCAAAAAGCAGCTCCTTTGGGTTGTCCATTTTACTTTTCTGAGCCTTGATATTTATCAGAAGGGTATTGACACTTATTTTACAATGTTACAGAAAAGAACAGATAAAATAGCTGTATGAGGGCTAATGTGATAGCCCAGTATGTAAAATGCTTGCTGCTCAAGCATGAAGAACTGAGTTTGGATCTCCAAAACCCAGATTAAATGCTGGGTGTGGTAATCTGTAATTCCAGAGGTGGGGGGGAGGTGGAGACAGGAGGATCCCTGTGGTTCATTGGCCAGCTAGTCTACCCTAACCATTGTGCTTAATGTTTAGTGAAAGAGCCTGTCTCAAAGAATAGGATGGAGGGCTGGAGAGATGGCTTAGTGGTTAAGTCATTTATCTGCAAGGCCAAAGGATCAAGTTCAATTCCCTAGGACCCACATAAGACAGATGCACAAGGTGGCTCATGTGGCTGGAGTTAATGTGCAGTGGCTGAAAGCCCTGGTGTGCCCGTTCTATGCAATCTCTCTCTCTCTCTCTCTCTCTGTGTGTGTGTGCGTCTAATAAATAAAATAAAATAAAAAGAATAGGGGGGAGTGCAGTAAAGAAAGACACCCAGCATCTACCCTGGCCTTCACATGTACACGCACACACATACACACACACACACTCACCACACATATGCATAAATACCAGCATATACACATATGCTTATACACATATGAACATGCATGGTTGCATGCCTGCACACAATGCATAGAGACAAAGGTATGTGAAATATCCAGCACACATTTTATAGTTCAATACATTTTAGTTCCCTAACCAGACAGCCCAGATAATTGCCTGAAATCAGAAGCATCCTTTTATTTATTTATTTATTTATTGGTTGGTATTATAGCCCAGGCTGACCTGGAACTCACTATGGAGTCTCAGGCTGGCCTCGAACTCTCAGCAATCCTCCTCCTTCTTTCTCCTGAGGGCTGAGATTAAAGGTGTTTGCCACACACTGGGGAAGGAGCATACTTTTGACTAATTCATTTTATACGGTTTTAGAAAAGTCTCTTTACAAGTAGGTCCCAACCTTTCACTTACCTAATCATGATTTTTGAGGAATGGCAACAGACTATTTAGAAGAGTGAGTTTATGGTCATTCAGGTTGATAACACATCACATTGATGTTTAAACTGAAACATCAGCATGGGAGGAGGAGATTTTAAGAGAGCTCATGGAAAAAAAGGTATGCTACACATTTCAATTTGTCATCCAACAGCAGTTTTATACTAACAAATTGGTGGAAACAATGAAGAAAAAAAGAAAGCAAACCCCACTCAGGACAGATTAGTGCTTCAGGCAGCATAGCATTACTGTGCCACATTGCATGACTATGCACTTGTTTGCTGCCATGTAACTTAAACCTTGATGCCAGATACTTTTAAAGTCTGCAAAACCCCCTGGACACTGGACAGATTCCTTATGAAGCATGCAGCAATTACAGAAGCCAGGATGTCAGTAACAATACAAACATTAAGATCATAAAAATGAAGTTGGGAAACATGTAGTCAGCCATCAAAAGAATACACGCTGTTAGTGGGTTGCCTTTCGCTGTTGTTTCTGTCAAGACATCTTGTCTTATTCAGACAGATTCATGTCTTTTAGCCTAACCCACTTTCTCTTTATGCTTCATTTTACAGTAACACAGTCTGTACACTTCTTCCCTCTTCCTAAAATGTTCCTTGAATGCTACTAATATTCCAGCTATCTTTTATAACTTGAAATTATAAGGTATATGTTTATGTAGAGCATTAACCTAAATAAAATGATTAAAAGAATTGCTGCAGTAGGAATGCAGTAAAGTCCCTACATTCTCACTAATTCATCAGAGCAAGCTTACTTTCCCAAACTGTTTTCATTTCATGTCAGTATGGCAAAATTAATGAACTATTCAACTAATTTACTTCAGCTGGAGTCTCAAAACCTAGTTCTGACATGAATTTTTTTTTTTTTTTTGATAGAAGCAGAAAAACTGGGAAATGAGCCAGTGTTTTCCACTTCTCTTCAAATATATTCTATCCTACCCTGAGGTTAAACATACTCATCGCAGAAACAAGTGTAGACACAGATGACCTCACAGTGGCTTAAAAAGAAATTAGAACCAGAAAAAGAGGCACAAATAAACAATAGGTCATTGCTGGGATTTGTGTCATATTTGAGCACAATAATAATAACTGAATGGTAATGGCACCCCTTTACTGTACATGTGTGAACGCCCATGTGAAGTGCTTTATAAGAATATTTATATATTTCTCGGGCTGGAGAGATGGCTTAGCGGTTAAGCGCTTGCCTGTGAAGCCTAAGGACCCCGGTTCGAGGCTCGGTTCCCCAGGTCCCACGTTAGCCAGATGCACAAGGGGGCGCACGCGTCTGGAGTTCATTTGCAGAGGCTGGAAGCCCTGGCGCGCCCATTCTCTCTCTCTCCCTCTATCTGTCTTTCTCTCTGTGTCTGTCGCTCTCAAATAAATAAATAAAAATTAAAAAAAAAAGTTTTTTAAAAAAAGAATATTTATATATTTCTTTCTCAGCTCTAAAAGGTACTTAATGATGGTGGTAGAAAACATCCAAGTAGCATTTATTATGTGTTATGTACAGTAATAAGGCACTTTGTAAATATTGATCTATTTAATTTTTGTGAAAAATCATGTGAAGTGATTCTTGTTTTACATATGAGGATATGGAGACACAGAGAATTTCATTAAGTTGCTAATGAGCACAGTTAATAAGTTACAGATCTAGGATTGGAAACCCAGGCCAAGTGGGGGGGGGGGAGTTGGTAGCAAACAGTGCAATAGCACTAAACTATCATATTGTAAGGAAGAATCAATTATTCTGGGTTCAAAAAATCACTGGTAAACTATCATGTTGTAAGGAAGAATCAATTATTCTGGGTTCAAAGAATGACTGGTGCTTTTCATGAAAAGGTTTTGCAGACTTTATTCCCAAAGTTTGTTCCCACCCTTCTGAGTTGCTGACATTCATATTCTGAACACAGAGGAGAGACGGAGCTGATTCCTACCAGGTGTGTGGAGAGGATGAATGGGTGAGTGCTTCGTGGAAACAAAAATAGAAGAGAAAACCAGTGAGCATGCACCCTGACTTGGATTCCCTATGTTGAATTAGAGAGAGATACACTTCATGTCCTTACAACATGCTCAGCTTCAGACCCTCAGGGATTTATTTCCAGTTCCTCAATGGTAGCACTGAATTAGTTGTATCCAAACTAGACTCCTGACTGCCTCTCTTGTGTTTCTATCATCCCTTCGCCATCGAGCAGTCAAGAGGGAGCTTCCCAAAGTGTGAATCAGATATGAGTCTCCCTGCTGGAAACTGTCTGATGTCTTCTCTCTCACTTGAAATAATATGCACACTCCCCCACTGTTGTTCAGGACCCTATGTGACTTGACCTTTGTCTAAACAGGTGTAAATGTCTAATCTTAAAAAGGACATTCCCCATTGGGTGTGCCTCACTTGGCTAGAAATGTTTTCCTTAATAGAATATTCTGCACTATCAAACACGATGTGTAAATTTACAATAATGCTCAGTAATTTCTAAAGATAACATTAACTGGAAGAAAAACTCAGTGTTTTATAGAACAATCATGTAGCTCTATTTTAACACTATTCTCTGAGTTCTGTCATACAACTATAAAGTTCAGGGTTATAAAATTATAATTTAATTCCAGTATTTTAAGCCACAAATATTCTCTGGAACAGTAGTGATGTTTTAATATCTTCTGGGATAGTCCATGAATAAATTATGCACTGAAAGTGAAGATATACCACTTGAAGTATGTCACTTTTGTCCCAGGATTGTTTTGAGCTTAAAGAAACTAAAAATCAGCAGATGCAGGATGACTACTCCCTGTCTCAGAGTTGTATTATATTTGCCTTTGAGAAGGAGCTTTTCCTCATCCTCCAGAAGAGAGACATGGATGATCTTATCAAAGATGGCAAGTACAATACCAAGTTGAATGTACGTAATCAGACTCTACCAGAGTTGCCCTTGTCTTCCAGGATTGTCCCATGGATTTTCTAGCTATTCTACCACAGTGCACATTGAATCATTTCTTGAAGTCTGAACACCCTTTCCTTTGTTAAAAGGGTTTGTAAGATTCTGAGTGTAACCACTTTCTTGTTTATGTCCTCTCTATTAAATACCATATATATAAAACTAACAAAAAATAGTGTGTTTTTCCTCCTATTAATTTGTCTATGTTTTCAAAAATTGCATTTATGATTGTAATAGGATTTCAAATGATACCAAGAAATAAAAAAGAGAGGCATAAACTCAAAGTATGAGGAAAACTTACCTTTTCACCCACATTGAAGGCACACTTGGAGAAATCTCCATAATAGTAAAGACAGCCTTTAGTAAACTGTGATTCCTTTCCCTTCTTCTACAAGAAGAAATAGGTACATGAGCACTTCCTCCATCACCAGCTCTATTCAACAGAGATGCAAAGATGTCTAGAGAAAACAAACACAGCCTTATGTAAGGAGAGGCTTTCCCTAGAAACTAACATAATGAAAAAAATACATACTTCAGGATATGAAATGTCTTGGATAAATTTTTTTAAAGGCTTTCTGGCTGGGATTATAACTCACTAGTAGAGCACTTATCTAGCATTCATATGGCCATGGTTCCAATCCCTAGCATCAGTAGGGATGAGGGGGAGGCTTGGAACAGGAAGGATAACAGAACTCAAGAAGCAATGCTAAGAGGGTACAGCAGGTATTAGGAGATCAGGCAGCATGAGCACTTTAGTTCTTTCTCCACGCTAGGGGCCAAGTCTAGGAGCCTATATAGAGTAAAAAAGCCCAACTAAAAGTTTCTTAAGCCAAAGTTCAGTGGCTAAATCATGAGAGATTGTAAGCTCTGGGTCAAAAAGGTCATTGTAAGAGCTTAATGCATTTGTGAGAAGACGGTGCACTGAGATTTGCCTTGTGTTTGAGAACTGTGTGAAGTGAAAGGCAGGATAAGGCAGCAAAGAAAGGGAAACCATGGAATTGCAAAGCTGACTGTGGATGAGAACCTTTGAGTTTTCCATAACCTTCTTGAGGAAAGAAGTCTGAAATAAGGAAGTGTGTGGCTGACTGGATGGATGCTGGCAGAGAGAAGTTGATTCTGAAGCCCTGGCGCCAGTATAGAAAAGTTCAGCTCAGGGGCAGCAGGTGTGACATCCAGAAGCTGCATTCTACAAATACCCTGCGAGTGAGCTTCCCAAGATAAAAACTTAATTTTAAGCACTTACCATTTGTGGAGAGTTCTGTTACTGTAGCAACACTAGGGTGCCTATCAAATGTAAACTTTCCTTCTAGTACCTGGCTCCTTCCCCAGTTGTCACAAGCCAATTAAAAAATGCACAAGGAAGAATAGAAGCCTAGGTACTGAAACTTTAAAATTAAAAACATATTGAAGGACCACAGAGGAAAGGTTAAGCTTAGAGTAAGGAAAGTATGTCTATTGAACTTTCAGAATCGTGAGTCCATGAAGTAGAACTACCTCATTGTGTAAATTTAATTATCTAAAAATATTATATAAATAAAGATTAAATTATAATATGTGTAGCACATTTTTATTTATTAGATATCATTGTCAAGAATATTAAGTAGCCTTTAATTACTGCAAAGATCTTGCCATCTGTTCACAAAAGTCTTGCCAATAATTCACATGGTTGGGAGAAGTGTAAGGAAGCACAGAGGGAAAAATAATCAAATTCTGAGTCATCCATTGAGCTCCTCCACCCTTCTGAATGTCTTTGGCTAGGGTGCTGCATTGGTTGCTTTACTTGTTTCTATGGCCAAATACCTGACCAGCAGCCAAGGAAGGAAGGAAGAAGGGAGAGAGGGAGGGAAGGAAGGAGAAAAGGAGGGAGGGAGGGAGGAAGGAAGGAAAGAAGGAAGGGTCTGTTTTTGCTTAATGTTCAAGGTTACAGTCCATCATGCAGGGAAGGTATGGTAGCAACATCTTGAAGCAACTGGTCACATTCAGTCCACATCAATGGATCCTGCTGCTCAACCAGCTCTCTCCTTTTTCATATAGTCCAGGATATTAACCCATGGAATGGCTCCACCCAGAGTTAGGATGGTCTTCCCACCTCATTTAATCTAATCTAGAAAGTCCCTTACAGACAGGTCCAGAGTTTTGCTTCTATGGTGACTAAATCCTGCCAGCACCTAGTGTGAGGAGATTTTGGATGCAGAAAGCAACAGGAGAGTACCAAGCGAACATGAAACTTCCTCCAAGTACATGCTCCTTCCTTTGAAAAAATTGCATAAGCAAGAGTATAAGCTTCTTTACCATCACAAGTCCCAGATAAAAGTGTGAGGACTAACCACATTAGTTCTCTTCCTGCTATACCAAATACTCCTAGGCTTGCATTTCCTAGAATTTTCCTATAGCTCTCTTTACATCTTGAAATCTCAATATTGATTTCTTTCTAAGGATTTCCCTTGAGATATCATTCTAACCCATCCTTTACAAGCATCCAGTTCACTTGAGGACAATCAATAATCTATTCTGGTCCAATCAAATTGCTTGATCTTTCTGTGATCATGCAGGCTACCAGGCTGGAAGCAATCAGGCAGAGAATTGTCAGGACATTGACAGATTAGCCTCATCAGTTACCTGCTGTGACTACCAGCTTTCTGTATATTTATAAGCAAGAAATAGCCTGCTGATTGTCATTTAAATTACATGAGGATATATTTGTGTTTTGGAACTCCAAGGCATTTAAATAGGGTATAGGACCAAAACTCATGAAAGATGGCAAAGAGATGTTCTGGCAAGCATTTCCATGAGGGGAAGTTTCTGTATGATTGGTACCTCATTTTACACTTCCAGAAGGGGAAGTATGAAATTTGTACTGTAAATAAGTACATTTTGTGCCTAATCATTTTTAATGTGGAACACAATTCAATCAAATATTTTATTTATTTTATTTGAGCGAAAGGGGGGAAGAGAGAGAGAGAGAGAGAGAGAGAGAGAGAGAGAGAGGGAGAGAAAGAGAGAGAGAGAGAGAGAATGGATGTACCAGGGCCTTCAGCCATAGCACATGAACTCCAGACACATGTGCCACCTTGCACATCTGGCTTGCATGGGTCCTGAGGAATCAAACCTGGCTCCTTTAGCTTTAAAGGCTCTCCAATACTGGTACTGAAAACCAATCTGGATAGTTTCTGCCTCCTTAAAGAACAGTGGGTAACCATGGAAGCTCACAATTGGGACTCAGCAGAGAGGACACCCCATGGGTTGGCATCTAACAAAGAGGAAAGTGTTAATGCTACTAGCAAGCCTGGTCAGGCAGTATCAGAGGAAGATGTCAGTAATCCAAATCTTTATCTGGATTCTTCCAGTCATATAAAGTTCATGCGTGCCCGCTGCACAGTGGGGCACTTTAAAATGGGGATTATGTTGTGGTGGCTCTCTCCTTAGGATCTGCATCTATCTGAAAAAGAGAAGCAGATTCTCCAACAGAGAGTAAGTTAGCACCAGGACAAATGAGATAACGCTTACTTTTTTTTTTTTTTTTTAGAGAATTTAATAGGTGTAGCCCATGATTGATGGTAGCTTGATATTGGCCCCCAACACCTCATCACTGAAGCAGACCAAAAATGAACCCAACATGGCTCAGGGAAATTTTGCGGAAGAGGGGGCAGAAAGAATGTCAGAGCCACATGTTGGGTCATGATATGCGGAGACATTTATCGTACCAATAACTGTGGGCTAACTCCACAATGCACAACCCATTCACCTCAACAAGGAGGGGCCAATGGGGAGGGGGTAGGTCATGGATGAGCCTAATAATGGTACCAAACTGCATGTATTTGCTGTATAGAAAACTAATAAAAAATAAATAAAATAATAAAAAATAAATAAAATAAAATGGGGATTATGGTTTTAAGTAACCAATCCAACCTCAATTAGAATCTTGGTCACGTTGTCCATTACTGAGCTATACAGTGAGTTATCTTTGTTCTCTGAGCTTCTGCCTGACTGTATAATAATATAAGTTAGTCATAAGTAGCTAGAAAGATCAGAAGAACTAATAAGATTAAAGAACTTTGCCTTTTTTCCTGACACGATAGAAGTATTTCCTGGTATCATTACAACCTAGAACTACACACAAAGATTGACTCACTTTATTCCCTTCTGTTTTTTGAGACAAAGTATAAGTTTGTAGCTGAGGTTGGCCTTGACTTTTATTATATAGTCCAAGCTGGCCTCAAACTCAGTCTTCCTGCACCAGCTTTCTGCAAATGAAGACATGTGCCACTTTGTTCAGCTTAATGACCCTTTTATGGTTCTTACAAATTCTAGCCTCTTCACTTGCCCCCAACAAAAAGTTCAAATATAGAAAGTGTACCACTGCTGTATTTAAGATTTATGAGGTTAATACAGATTGAGTTTCACTCTCAAAACCTGAAATTGAAATGCTCCAAAATCTGAACTTTTAAGAGCCCTCACATGATGCTACAAGAGGAAGCACATCCACACTCATGTGCGGAGTCCCAGTCAAAATGCAGTTGCTCTGAAAATACTGTGTAAATTAGCCTTCCAGTTCCATGTACAAGGTAATGTTAAATATCTGAGTGAATTTACTGTTTGGATTATGGTTCTATCTCTGAGACATCTCATTATGTATAAAAAATATTCTGAAATATGACAATATCTGAAATCTGAATTACTTCTGAACTCAGGAATTTCAGATAAGAGGTGCTTAGCCTAAATCTAGGATGGATATAGACCTGTATTCTTAGCAATACATATCTTCCTAAGACCCACTTCTGAGACCCTTTTTATATTTACAAACTTGTAATTCCATCAGAGCAGGATCTCAGTGACAGTGAGGTCACATGTGGAACATGGGTCCCTTTCCTCCTGTTCCAAAAGAGGCTCTAATGGGAGCCCCACCAAGAAACAAATTCACAGGTGCAGCTACAGTATTTTGGGCCTGTGCAGCCATGACTAGAAGTCAGATGAGGCATGTTTAGCTTTTAGTCCACAAAATAAGAAAACCAGTGACTTGGAAAGGCAGATGTGTTGAATTAAAATAATATTCTAAAATAATATTCTACAATACCCTTTATATTTATATAATGTCCATTTTGTCTTAAGTAGAATTTGAAACATGGCATTTCTCCAACTAATCATCCATGAACGGTGGACATCTTGCACTGCAGCACAATTTGACTAGATATAAAACAAGTGGTCTACACTTGTTTCTAGAGGAGAATCCAGAGAAATGAAGGTCATACTTCCTTCCTTTTACAGCTGTAGCTTGTAATTCACCAGAGAGAGGGAAATAGCAGTATGAGCCTGTACCTCATACTGAGAAAGAAATGTGGTATTCTAATGGAGCAGGGAGGTGGGACTTGAGCTCTCGTGTATGGAGTTATGCTTCAGGTAAAAAAGATGTTATTCAGAAAGGAGGCAGCTCCAAGGGCCCAAGGAAAGACTAGGAAGAGTTCAGGCCTAGCAGGAATGGGGTCATAAACGGTGGGCTGAGAAACAGGAATTGCACTCAGTCTGGGCAGGGTTTTGACTTGGTGGGGGGAGAACCTGTCTTCAGACTATCCGTCCACACGGTCACAGTGGCACAAGGGGAACCTAAGTCAACCCCTAGATTCCAGGCTCCGAAGCCCACGGTGAAGAGAGGATGGTTTTCAAAACATTGACACTAGCTGTGCCATCAGCTTTCTCCTACTTTCCTTTTTCCACTGGGAGAAAAGCAAAATTTTTACTATGGCTTCCAGAGCTCTTTTGATCTGCCACTTCCTACTTCCTCCTTCTGCTCTCTTCCCCCATCCCTTTCCAAGGAGCCCTCCCCAGAGGCCTTTGCTTGTGCCAGAAAGCTCTTCCATTCTACCTCAGTTTGCAGAATGGGTTAGTCTTTATCTTACAGATTTCAGGACAGTCTAATCCCCTAAATTACATGCTTATAAATGCCCTGCTCTTTAGTCTTTGAGGCTGAAATTCAGGCTGTACCCTCTATTTATGTGACTGTTTAATGCTATCTCTTATGCCAAGAGGACAGAAACCTCACCATGTGTCTGTTGCCTTGGCATGGTGGCTGGCAAATGATAGTCGCTGGACAGAGAGCTACTAGATTTATGGAAAGTAGAATGAATGACAAGTAATTTCTCACAAGGATTTGGGCCACATTTGATGTCAATTTCCTCATTGGTATCAAGTCAGAAGCTACGTAGTAGTTGCTTGTTTTATGTAAGAGCACCTTACATCTTGCTTCTAGTACCTGGGTTATTTTTAGATCTATTATTCATAGGTTGGGAGGCCAGTTCTTCACCCACCCTTATCTTTTATTCCTTGGAGTCTAGGTTGTCTTAAAAATGAAGGCAGAAAAGCAAACACTTCAATTTTGTGGTTCACTTCACCCCTTAGTTTTTCTCCTTTTATTCTGAACATTGTAAATAGTTTGAAAAAAATCCAACTTTTGCATTTATATTGCTCTTTTCATCAGATTTCTAAGAGCTTAATAATAGACATAATAGAATTCCAACCCACAAAACTATGTGCATATTAAAGCTCCTTTAAGGCAAAGATGCTTCAGCCAGTTCACAACAACAAGAGTTTCAAAAGCCAAGTAGAGGTTTTGATTAAACCCTCCAAATCCACTCTGGGTAAATTCCTGCAGGAAACACCAATCCTTTAAAATCCAAAAGCAGCATTTCCTCAAAACTACATGGATTTAGAAAGCTCTTAAAAAAAAAAAAAACTCAAGTATTTGAAACACTTGCAAATGCAAAAGGGTAGGATAACATTGACTTCCTATTTCTAGCTTCTTCCAATATTGAAGTTTTTGCTGTAACCTGCAGAGTTTAATTTGATATAATTTGGTTATTTTGACTTTTAAAATATGTTCTTGAGTTCTTGTAAAATGGAGTGTTTGGTTTTCAAACATATGTCCATTTTCTTTTCAGCTACCTTTTCAAGTTAATTTCAGTTTTAATTCACCTGTGACCAGAGAATATTTTCTGGTGTATTTCAATCCTTTACAATTTTGTAAGACTAGCAACAACACTTATGTCCAAAAACTTGCATTTTTTGGAGAAAGTGTCTTATTGTATAGCCCAGGCAAGCCTAAAAGTTACTATGTTACTGAGGTTGGCCTTGAATTGTAATTCTCCTGCCTCAAGTACTGGGATTACAGGTGGGTGCCACTATGTCCAATTTGTTAAACTTGAAATTTTTATAAATGTTTTATTTGCATAAATTTGTATCTTTTTGTTATATATATAGTATTATATGTCAATTTGTTAAACTTGAAAATTTTAAAAATGTTTCATGTTCGTAAAATATATATTTTTATGTGTATGGTGTTACATGGCAATTGGATCAAATTCACTAATTGTTCAAATAATTAGTACATAATTGAGATAGTCATGTATATTCCTCCTGATGTATTTTAGCATGTTAAATCAATTACCAGGAAATGCTTACTAAAATCTTCAGGTATATTTGTGGATTTGTCAAATTGTCTATTGTATCATTTTTAATTTAATGTATCTCTGACATTGGGCTGTTAGCGTCTGCATGCTTTACAGCTTTTTCCTCTGAATGAAAACCTAGAGCTAGTAGGAATGCTCACGAGGCTAATGGAACTTACTCGAAAATTGCAACACTCATTGACTTAGCCCCTGGAGGTTACATACCAGGACCTTGAATGGAAGTTCAAAACTTTGACAATTGATCATGCAATATGGTGTGGTGAGTTTAAATGTGGAAAATAGTTAGACGTGCTGGCCCACACCTGTATCCCAGCATTTAGAAGGCTGGTGTGGGAGGATCTTGAATTTGAGGCCAGAGCCAACTCAAAGTCAGCCTGGACTATATAATGAGACTATTTTAAAAACAAAACTAAAGAATGATATCAACCTCTAAACAAAAAAAAAAAAAAAATAGAAATAAACAAAACCCATAAAAATTGTATAAACAAACAAATGTTGCAAGTAGAAACTTGAGATTGAATCTACCAACTGCTACTTGTACAACTTGGGAAAGTTGACCTCACTACACTGTCAGGATTCCAGGCTCTACATATTAAAAGTGGTCCTTGCACATATAATAAAAAAAATAGTGGGCTGGAGAGATGGCTTAGTGGTTAAGTGCTTGCCTGTAAGCCTAACGACCCTGGTTTGAGGCTCAATTCCCCAGGACCCACGTTAGCCAGATGCACAAGGGGGTGCACGTGTCTGGAGTCTGTTTGCAGTGGCTTGAGGCCCTGACGCACATTTTCTCTCTCTCTCTCTCTCTCTCTCTGCCTCTTTCTCTCTGTCTATTGCTCTCAAATAAATTTTAAAAAATGAACAAAAATATTTAAAAAAAGAAAGGAAGTGCTTCCTAATAGCATTATAAAAAATTAGTAACATAAAATCTACCTGTTCTGGTTGGTGTGCACATTATATAAAAAAATAGTAAGTGTATAGAACATTGCAGGACATCCAGCCAATGTTGGTTACTATTTAACTTTGATCACACAAAATTGCATGGCATAGAAACATGAGAAGTTCCTTTATTTCTATCAGATAATTTACGTCGTAGCTAGGAGAAGGATGAAAGAATGCATGTTTTTAATGTGTTATTGCTATGAAAAAGGTGATTTTTGTCAGTTTGCAACTTTTTCATTTCTTCATTAGAAACAGAAGAAACTTATTTTTCAATGTCCTAATCAAAGAAGAAAAATTCTGAAGTTAGTAGTCACCACTGTCAGTGACTTGGATGTTGTATATTTATTTACTTTTACTAGTAGAAGGTCCCTTGGGAGAGTGTGGATACAGTGTTGCTGGCTGTGGTAACATGTGTCTCCACCCACCCATCTGAGATGGAAAGTAGCTCTCAGTGCCACCCAGTGTTTTCCACATTTGAGGAAAGGAGCTACCCTGGAAGAAGGAGAATCTGAGTGAGTGTGTAATACCTGACCAGTGCTTAACATGTATTTAATAAAATGTGAAGATCACCCTTGGCCTGATGTCATCGCTGTAAATTCTGGTTCTTCATGTCCTGTTTACAAAAGAGCCTTGAATTTACCTAGAACCTTGCAAAGAAAAAGTGCTTCCACAACTTTTGGAGAAAATACCCACTTAATCCATGCAAAACAACACCCACTGACTTTCTATAAAGCAATATTTTTACTGCATCCCTTTTTAACTTATTTGAATTGTTTCTTGTCAATGGATTCTGAAGAAAACAATTAGTCTTATTTTCTCCTAGTTAAATATGTTCAATTGAAAATACATTTTATTAAAGTATAATCACTTTGAGTGAAAGAACATACCTATTTGAAATGTAAAGTTAAGTTTTGGAAAATGTATGCATTTTTTTATAATGACCACCAGCCACTATTTTTATTCTTCCAAAAACTCCTCTCATATCTTTTAACAGTTAGAAGTCACACACTTTCCCTACTACAAACCTCAGGCACCACTGATTTATTTTCTCTCATTACAAGTTCTATTTTTCTTCTTAAGTTTTTCATCATTTTCACTCTCTGTATCTGGCTAATTTTAGATAGCATACTAATTTTATGATTTACTATGCCATTGTTTTATGTGTGTGTGTGTGTGTGTGTACACATGAACTTGTGTAATCCTTCTGTCTTTCTTTCTATCTTTTCCTTTTAGTGCTATGGTATTCTATTTTTACCATAGTTTGTTTATCCAGTCACCTGTTGAGGCTCATGTAGGTTGTTTGCAATTTGGTACTATTATGAGTAAAGCTGCTTCGAGCATTCTTATGCAAATCCTTTTGCTGCTGCATTTTTCTGCACTGGTAAAATATGAGAGGAGAGTGACATGATATAGTTATCCCACCATTGCTTTGGTTACTTGTCTCCCACCCCCACTGGCCACTAAGATGTATGATGTTATGCTATCAGCATGTGGAATATGGCATTGTGAAGTTTGTTTGTATCCTGTGTTATCAGTTGCCCAGGACACATGGGAGTGGCTTAATATTATTGGTTGTCATTTTTAAAAATTTGTTTATTATTTATTTATTTGAGAGCAACTGACAGAGAGAGGAAGAGGCAGATAGGGAGAGAGAGAATGGGTGTGCCAGGGCCTCCAGCCACTGCAAACAAACTCCAGAGGCATGCACCCCCTTGTGCATATGGCTAACATGGGTCCTGGGGACTCGATCCTCAAACCGGGGTCCTTAGCCTTCACAGGCAAGTAAGTGCTTAACCATTAAGCCATCTCTCCAGCCCCATTAGTGGTCATTTTTACTGCTTTTCTCCACTTCTGTCTGTGAAATGGCTGGTAATATGACTAAGAAGGGGTGAGTAGAAATGTAGAATATATTTACAACTTCTTTGGAGACCTAATTTTGCTATTTTCCACTGGGAGATTTCTTCTCTTCTTTTGGTCCATATTCAGATATAATCCTTTTACAAGCTTATACTCACTGATGCCCTGGTATTTTCTTAGCCATTAGTCTTAGTGATAGAGCTATAGGGAGAAAAGACAAGAACCATTGGTACCAGAGTGGAGTCACATAGTTTTAACTTCCACTGAATGTGAACTATCAACCAACCTATTATACATGTAAAAAATGGCTTAATTCCAAGAATCATGCTCAGTGAATATTTTTCCCTTCAGACTATGGCGAAATTTCAATCTTTTCTTAAGCTTGGGCTTTCCCTTCATTGAGTTCTCTTGTGTTCTTGCAATCACTTGAATTCTTTATTTAGGCTCTGAGGAACAAGACTATTGTCCCAAAATGCCTTCAGACAGGGTTAGCTAAGCCTGAAACACAGTATGTTCTGGAAACTACTGAGATCTTCAATAATATAAACCTTGACAATCACAGACAAGTAGATGTAGCAGTATCCAGACTTTCAGCTCTGCTTGCTGTAGAAGGCTTGGAGTGTTCAAAGCAGTCTGTCCCACCGAAGTAGTCATTACTGAGCCCAACAGACTATTGTTAGGATATTAAATTAAGGCTAAATAAGATACCTGACCAAAGTGCCTCTTAAAAAGAGTGACTCAGAGTCTAATTGATGTGAGAATCAAATAAACATTATGGAACTGCTTGGGGAGGAAGAAATTCCTTTCAATTTAAGTTCCATTTTAATGGAATTCATTGAACCTCTTCAAAAATTTCCATAAAATGTCCAATAAAAAACATGAAGTCTTGAAAGAGTTTAAATAATCTCTAAAAGTGGGATGGTGAAACTCTTTCCCTTTCCCTCCCACCACATGAGAGGAGGAATGTGGGGCTATAAATTCCCCTGTAATTTTAACTGTGGGGATCTGGATCAGTAGGATAATGTCTTGCTAAAGAGTTCAAGCTGGCATACAGCTGCCCAGAACATGCAAGGCATTGAGAACTCAAGGTTCTCATAGGGAGCATTTAGGACACATTATACAAACCAGTTAGAGAGAAAAATGTGTGCTCAGCCGGTCTGTGATTTCAGTTTCTGTGTGCTGGGATAATGGTTTATTTGGTTTCTTTTCTCTACTTGGCTTTCCAGGTTTTACTTTGCTTATAAATTTTCCTTTTAAGTTGCTTCCTGTGAAAGATAGGCAGGTTGGAAGAATTTCTACCTAAATTTTAAGAACTCTCCATGTCTTTCACTGTGACAACTAGATCCCTTCTAACCATGCTGGGCAAGGGGTACGGGAGGCCTGATAGTGAGATAATATGAACAGAGTACTCAGAATCACAGAATGGGGATTAATTTACTCCATACCAGAGGCTTCTTTTGATTAAATTGATAGTACTTGGATTTTCTTCTTCCTTATCTTGAATAAAATAATAAAGTGTCTTAATTAGAGGAGTGCTGTGTGGCAAAAATAAATATAAAGTAAGACGCATAGAAGATGTTCACTATCTTTCTTCTACCACAAGCCTTTTCCAACTTGAAAATTGTAGATTTCAGGTTGATTATGCTTGGGACTTGAGGGAGGCAATTCTTGAAATCTGGAACTATCAAGGCCAACCATGAATTCAAACTGTAAGTCATATGAAGTGGTAAGACATCAAGAGGAATGATAGAAAAATGATCAGAAACTATCTGGCCTACAAATAATGAAAAATATCAGAACTAACACTTAAAAAATTACTTTTCCTGCATTCAGGAAGATGAATGACCACACAGAAAATTTGGGAATAAACCTACTAACTCTAAAATTTCTAAAAGAAGTTTAAAGTCTGCAAAATATATCTAAAATCAGTTAACTTCTTATAATATTTTAATGAGGATTAAAAGCAGTTTACATGTAACTGAAGAAAAAAATAGTGACTAAAAATATACCACATATCTAGAATGAGACTTAGAGAAGCAAAAGAAAGGGAGTAAAGGAAGAATGCAGAGAGGAAAACGCAGGACCAGCTCATGTGCTTGTGGCTGAAACAGGAAGTAGAACAGAAACAGGATTTGAAGAAAAGGCTGAGAATTTTCTAAAGCTAAAGACATGACTCTGTGGTTTTAAATTCCATTATTCTACTCCTAGGCACGGAATGCTTAGTTTTCTAAATGTCCGCTAAGGACTTATGTAATACAATTGACTAGAATTAGCCTCCTGAGAAGCACTTAGAACAATGACATGTGGGAAATTGCTAGGAAACTATCTCCTCTGATCATTCTTCCAGGAATACTTCTAATGGCTTCACATCCGTGAAACCCTTATAAAGAAGTTGTATATGCCAGAAACAAGACAGGTACTGAGCAACGACATGGTCCCTTGGCAGCTTGATGTCATAACCAGAAGCCCATTTCATTATAGGTACTTTTGCTTCATTTCCCCATTCCTTTGCCTGCATCACCCAGAGTGGCATTTTTCAAATGAAGCAAAGGCGCTTTAATCCATGCCGACGGGTCCGCTCCCTTGAGGATCCAAACTGAGGAAATCTGAGAATCATAAGCAGAGTGTGTTTATGGAGGTGTGTACACACAAGACATCACCTGAGGAATAGATGTAGATAGGGGACAGAAGAGGCCTGAGAACTGAACCCTGGGCTTCTCCAAAATCTGGGGTTCAGGGAGAAAAACAGAAACAAGTAAATGGAGCTGAAGAACGGTACCCAGGAAAGTAGAAGAAAAGCTTAGTGGTGTCCTGAGAATCAAGGGAAACAGAGGAATGGTTAAAGTGCCCACATGCTGCCGTCAGCTCCAGAGAGATGAGGGTGGCACTGGAGCAGGGGGGTTCCCAACATGGAGGCCACTGGTTCCTCGACAAGGCACGCTTGTGGAGGAGCAAGGATGAAAACCTGAGTCCAGCGGCTCGAGGGAACCCGGCGTGGAGGGGCTACGATGGCAAGCAGAAACAACCTGTCAGGCACATGGTGTCCTTTGCCTTCTTTTACCTGCAGAATCCACTTGTGATAACTGTTCTGATGTCCTTTCCTACTTATACCTCTGTGACATTTCTTGTCAGTTTCTGTAGATGAGCTTTCCTCTTCTAGGTGTTATTTTCTATTTATTACTATTTCTATGCCTTATTACCATAAAATATTTTTATAAATTGAATATCAGATATAATTTTTTCCCTTTCTGGAAACCAGTTTTTCCTTTATTCTTATAACTGGTTTTCAAATTTTGTTCTGGAACATTATTTAGTGAGTTATTAGGAAGCATTTGGTTCTTTTGAAGTGTATATTTAAGTTTTGCTAGGTAAGACCAAAGTAGTCATTAATCTAATTTTGCCTAACTTCTTGGTACTTTATCTAATGTTCCATGGGTTACACGATTTTCCCACTCTGATGGGAATTCAAACTTGTGTGTAAACAATTCCTGTTCCTGTGTGATCGTCAAAAACACTTCCTCTATTCCTTTTTGATTATTTTCCAGGCTATGAGTGAGTTTCTGACATGTGTATACTGATCAATACTTAGTTCAACATCCAAGAAAGGAATTCAGGTCAGATGACAGAGTAGAAGCCACGTCTAAGCAGGATGGTTACAGTAAACAAGCAGAAGGCCATGAGTGCTGTGCCGCCTAGCCAAACTGCTCTTTCCATAACTAATGCTTGCTCTGCACTCCAACAAATATCTACCACATTCTGACGCCGCACTGCCATTGCTGCTTTCCTACCACTGCTTGGGACATGACCAGTCAGCTGGCATAGACACTCTGCACCAACCATAATGGTGCCCCCTTTAGTAATTGGCCTACAGAAATCACATTGTCATTGAGTTTCTACCTATAGGGGACCCTTGGTGGGCACTAACCCTGGGTGCTGACACTGCAGCCACACCCCAGCACCCTTGCCACTGTGCTGGAGCAGTAGTGACTACTCTCCCCACCGTGTCCTGCTGCGATCACTGAGCCCAGCCAGGGTTACCTCAGCCGCTCTACCCTTGCTAGGCACACATATCTGGGAGAAATCTGGCTACTGAAAACAAACACAGCATGCAAATGAGAAGAGGAGAACTACGAAGGGCGAGATTAGGAAACCTGACCATGAGTCTCCTAGCCAGAGAAAATCACTGCACCACTCTTGATATAATCGGCTCAAGTTACAAGGGAGTACAGTGCTGTGGAGCCCGCTGTTCTGCGTGGAAACACGAAGGTACGAGGGTGGACGTGTCTACTGTATTCCTTCAGGGTGTGAACCACAGCAAGCCCTGACTGAATACCTACAGTCTCTTATTTACAGGTGTTGGGTTTATATAGGGCTGAAGACTTTTATGTGTGTGTCATGGGTGGCGGGGGGGAAGGGGACCAGGCCAGGAAACTGGAAGACAAGTGTATGATTACAAAAGTCTTTCTGATCTGAAATGGCACACTGGCTTAATTTGACTGAATTATTGAGCTCACCAGTCCTTTCACCTACCTGTAAAATGGCCATTCCAGGGTAGATAGGAGTTATAGTTCTGCTGAGAAGAAAGGCTGGGCCTCCACTTTTTGTTTCAGGTAACCACATGTTGTTGTTGTTGGTTGGTATGCATATGTGTGTGTGTGTGTATAAATATATATATATAAATATATATATATAAATATATATATATATATATATACACACACACACACACACATATATATACATATATATATAAAATCTTTGATTTACTTTATGCTTGTTTCTGTCTTTTTTCTAATGTTTTAGTAGTTTAGTTTCTCTAAGTGGTTATTTTTGTAACTACTTCTTGCAATTTTGTACATTAACTGTTAAGCCACTGTGAGTAACCTCTACCTCATTAGAATAGACATTAATGACCATCTGTTACTACTTCTGTACACCTCGAAAGATCATCTTCCACATTTCTACATCTATAATATTCTCCCCCCCTACCACTCATACCTACAATACATATATCCCCCCTCTCACTCATATATTATGTGGCCTTTCCTCCTTCTTCATTCACTATTTTAATACTGATACTTTAAAAAATTTCTACAAACCACATCTTCTCCAACCAATTCCCCAATGCTGCCATCACTGATCCTTGAAGGGGGCACAAGTATAATAGAAGAAGATCTTCTGCAGCGAGGCAAAACCAGGACTTCTAATGATTTAGTGACCACCACAGCTCTCTACTAACTGCTGTAAGAAATGCCATTGCCAGTGAATGAAGATGTCCCCCAAGAAAGAGTCACAAGAAACAAAATGAACAACCAAACATGGATAAAAGGGAAGAGATAAAACTGGAAGACACGCTCATTTCAACAGTTGTGTGCAACACAGCAAAGAAACACAAAGAGCATGAGACAGCTCATGAGAACTCATCCCCAGCCCCCAACTCTCTTTTCATGAAGCCACAATCACTGATAAAGCTGACACACCCAGGAAAGCAGCCAAACTCCTACTTTTAAGTAGAACTAATGACCATGTGGACGACTCAAACATATGCAAAAACTAAGTAAGTCTATTCAAGATGTAAACATAACAGTTAGTAAATTGGAGAAAAAGTCCAAAATATGGAGGGAACATTTAGCAAGGAAACCAAAACAGTGAGCATGAACCAAATAGAAATCCTGAAAAGGAAAGAAATAGTCAATAAAATAAAATTACATCAAAAAGTATCACCTATAGACAAGACCATGCAAAAGAATGAATTTCAGGGATGGACGATAGGTCAGGACAATAATACTATACACACACACACACACACACACACACACACATATATATATATATATATATATATATATATTTAAAAATTATGACTTCTAAGAAGCCTGGGATACACTTAAGAGACCAAACTTAAGAATCCATGGAGTAGAAGGAACTGAAATGAAATTAAATGAATAAAGAAACAAATGAAATTATAGCAGACAGCTTTCTAAGTCTAGAGAAAAAAAGTTGAAATGAAAACACAAGAGGCATTGAGAACCTCAAATAAACATGACTGGAGAAGAATCCCTCCATGACATATCAATCAAGATATAAAAAATTCCAAAGTAAGAAAGCATTACAAAAAGTTTTCAGGGAAAGTACTAACTCATACCCAGTAGCAGTGCTATCAGAAAAATGTAAGCTCTTTCATCAGTAACTCTAAATATCAGAAAATCATGGAATGATTATATTTCAAGCCCTGAATGGAAATAACTGACAAACGAGATTACTATCCCAAGAAACATTATCTTTCAAAATTGAGACTATTTCAAGACAAATACAAATTTAGGGAATTCATGACCACCACACCAACACTGCAGAAAATTCTTGGAGGCATACTATCCAGAGAGGAAGAGGAAAGACAGACACGTCGGTGAGAGCATATGAACGATTACGCCCCTGAAAGTAACAGACAACGAGGAGCTGGGAAAGACTTAACTATACCCAATACAGCAAACTGGCAACTGCCCAACGCTAACAGGGCAGGAGGCAAAGAAATATCAGCAATGCAGCCAAGCCAATTAGAATAACTCCTAACAAAATCACAGGAAATAGTCATTCCCTTTTAAAAGTCACCTAAAATGTACATAAAAATAAAATGTGATAAGTGTAAATAAAATGTAATTTAAAAAAAATGTAATAAAAAGTCAATTAGTTTAAAAAAAAAGAACCAACTATCTGTTGTCTCCAAAAACAAACAAACAAACAAAAAAACACACACATAACTAGAAAAGATGCTCAAATACTGCGTGTCAAAGGATGAAAATCAACTTACCAAGGGAACAGAAGATGTAAGTGAGCAGGTATAGCTATTCTGGTATCTGATAAAGTATATCTAAAACCATACAAGGTAAAGAAAGAAACTATAGGTTAGTAACGGGGACAAATCCATCATGAAGATGCAACAATTACAAACATGTATGCACTAAATAATAGAACTCCCATTTTATGAAACAAGCTCGAAAAGGCGTAAAAATTCCCTTAGGTCCTGACACAACAATAGATTTTCCAAATGTAAAGTATGAAAAGAAACTTCAGAACTAAATTATACCATTGATCAACTTGATATAACAGAATATTCCACCAGACATAGGGAATACGCCTTTCAGTGACACAAACCTTTTCCAAAAGTGATCACTTCTAACTCCACAAAGCAAGCCTTAGAAATAAATATAAAAAAAGGTAATTTCTTATATCCTATAAGACTACAGGGGTATAAAAACAGAAAATCTACAGGGAGAGTATTTTCAGAAGCTGTACAAACACTTGGAGACTGAACAGCATGTTTAAAAAAATTATTAGAGAGAAGAAAGACAAAGGGAGAAGAGTGTGTGAATATTGGCACAGTAGGGCTTCTTGCTGCTGTCAATGAGCTTGCAGATGTGTATGCCACTTTGTGTGTCTGGCTTTAGAAGGGTACTGATGAGTCAAACTCAGGCCTGCAGTCTTTATTAGCAAGGCCCTTTAACTACTGAGCCATCTCCCCAGGCCTGAACATTATACTTTTTTGAATTGAAACAATCAGGAAAGAAAGAGAAAAGTTTTAGAAACAAAATGAAACAGATAGCGCAACCTTCCAGGTCCTCTAGAACAACTAAGGCAGTCCTAAGAGGAAAGCTTATAAGCTGTCACATTAAACAAAAAATTCAGAAAGATCTCAAATTAATGACCTAATGATGCATCATAAGGCTTCTCTAACTGAAATTATCTATTTGCTTAATGCAACCATGCTTAGGGTTGTTCTATTGACAATAGCAAGGAAACGGACATGAATGGATGATGGCAATCTGTCCTATCTACACAATGCATTTCTATTCAGCTGTAAGGAAAAATGAAGTCCTTAAATTTGCTGGAGAATGGATTCTGGAAAGTATATTAAATGAGGTAACCCAACCTGAACCCAACTTCGATCCTAGCTTATGATGTTTGTGTGTATGTGCACAAGTGGGGTTGGGCTATGAAACTAGAAAGGTTATCACAGGAGGTGGCAACAAGTGCTGAGGAAAGGAGGGTGGCAATTGTGACATAAGAGTGGACAGAAGGATGGAAGGGTAGGAATGGAAGGATATAATACAGGCAGAGGAATGAGGAAGATAAGGGTGAGGAGACCACAAAAACAAGTTATGTTTGAAAATGCTGTCATGAAATCCAATACTTCAGGTGCTGGAGAAATGGCTCAGTGGGTGAGAGCACCTGATACACAAGCATGAGGGCCAGAGTTTGATCCCTAGCACCCATGTCAAATGTGGGCATAGCTGTGCATATCTAGAACCTCAGCACTCAGGGAAGCAGAGATAGTGACTGCTGGGGCTCGCTGCTCAGCCAGGGTAACTGAAAAGTGGTGCCTGCTCCAGGTTGATTGAGAAACCCTGTCTCAAAGAAATAAGGTGGACGTGTGATATAGGAGGACACCTGATGTCCTCTTCTGGGCTCAGGAGACATGCATAGCAGGCATGCACATCTGCATACACATATATGCATAATACACATACACAGACCACTTATAATACCTTGTATGCTAGAAAAAAGGTCAAAGCGGAAGCTTTTCAGATACCTGGAGTTCTTTCTGTGTGTAGGATTTTCTACTCAAGCATCCTTCCCTGTAAATTATAGTCCTTTGGTATTTGCCATCTCTATCATATTAATTCACGGAGAGTATTTGGAACCCCATCCTTCTACTGAAGCTTAGAAACATCAAACAGAAAGTTAGGGTGACCACAAGGCTTGATTTCTGTGTCTCCCCTTTTAAGGCCAATTGTTATATTCTTAGATGTAGCATTTGAGAGCCATGGAGTCATATATCCTTCAATTTCTTTTGTATACTTATAGCTTCAGGCTGGCCTATAAATCTGGTCTTGGTTTTTCCATTTTGGCTTGAAGCAGATATCAAATGTTTTTATTTTTATTGCACCTTTTCTAGTTTTCTATAAGTGGAGTAACACGAACATATGTCTCTGTGCTGTACAGAGTGGGAGTCGTCTATCCACCTGTTAGCTAATGACAAGTATTCTTGGTAAAGTCATACTACTTTGGAAGTATGTAAGTCTCCATAAAATTGACCTGTAATATACATGTTTGCTATTAGAAGCAGATATTCCCATTCTGTTTCTCTCAGATTCTTCAAAACATTCATCTATTTATAATGGGCAAATGATGAGACATTAGCTTCACAGGGTCCTTAGCTAAGCTTATGCTCCATTTCCACTCTCACACAGGTACAAATTCTAGTCAGAAAACATGCAGACTGGAACATAATTTTAAAAGGTAGCTGAGGGGGCTGAAGAGACAGCTTAACAGTTAAGGTGCTTGCCTACAAAGCCAAAGGATCTCGGTTGGATTCCCCAGTACCAACATAAGCCAGATGTACAAGGTGGCACATGCATCTGGAGTTGTTTGCAGTGGCTGGAGGCCCTGGTGTGCCCATTATCTCTCTCTCTATCTCTCTATTTATCTCTGTCTCTTTCCCTTTCTCAAATAAATAAAAACAAAAAGTTTTTTAAAAAAAGCTGATGTTTCTTCAATACCTATGGACTCTAGGGATAGCAGCAGTTCACATTTCAAGTCAAACATATTAGATGGGCAGAACAATATCTCTATTTTGTTTTTATCAATAGCCATGTCCAATCCCCCAAAAGATAACAAAAGTGGCCATTGTTGGTATATAGTTGATGCTTAATAAAGCTTGTGATGCTTGTGTATACTTGGACTCCTGCATCAGAACAGTGAGCATGAAGACATGAAGTGACTCCAAGGAAGATGGGAGGTGACATATCAGTGTGTGTCCATGCCACTGCAATTTGGGGCCCAGCCCGGCACTCCCTGCTGCCCTCTCACTAGGAAGCTGTATCCAGGAAGGAGTTAACTGGCCCCTTAAGAAAATTTATTCTCTTTACCCTTTTTCCCTTTCCACTGCAAAAACAGGCTCATTCATCATCATTTTAAGCCAAGGTAATACATGACCAGGCAGTTCTGACTTACAAACTGATGAGGTTGGGCAAACCAGTCCACTTCCTGGGACAGCTAAGTGGAGCCAGCCTGCTGAACTCATGCCTTGCCAAGTTCACTCACTCAGGCTGCAGGCTGAGAGCCAGCCTCCGATGTCTTCCAATCGGAAACAGGCCTCTATGCACGTGCAGCATGCTTGCACACATGCTTGCAGGTGTTGCAACACCAGCACAGGTGGCCCTGGAGTTGGGGGGGCACATGAGTAGAACTTCGTTCTCTGTTTCTCTCCCCTCTGTCTTCAGTGGCTATCCAAACCCTCCCTCAATATACAGTGCTTCCTCTGGTTACTTGTATACTTGTTTTTAATTTTTCTAAGTTATAGCAAATGTGTATGAGCTCATTGTGGGGCAAAACCGAACATCTACTTGTGTGTTACCTAGGTAGCAGCCTGTTTCACTTGGGGACACATGGCAGGACCAAATCACAGGGAATCACTTTTTGGAAGCCAGGAAGCAGGCTGGAATTTTAATCCCACTTCACCAAAAGAGCTGCCTTCTGGAGTGCTTCAGCAGGGAAGGGCAGGCTCCGTCCTCCTCACAGCCATTAAAGGATAATCGGATATCTCACGTGCATTTTCTTTCTGGATCAAATTTGAAATTAATTAGCACTTACTGTGGGCTTATTAGGTGCTTAGCACTGAGTAAGTAGTTTCCCAACTTCATTCTATCTCATTAAGCTACAAAGGCAACTTGGTGAAGTAAATATTTTAATCCTCACTTTAAAGATAAGGAAAGTGACACTCTAAAAGGTTAAGTGACTGTTGAAGTCCTCCTGGTAAGCTATAGAACCAGGAGTCTAACCTCCATCTACTTCTGTTCTCACCACACACAGGCTGGGAGCAAAAGTAATTAATGTAAAGACAGGCTGTTTGCATTAAGTTGCCCACTTATGCTCAGCAGGTCCATTATAAGATCATTATATTTATAAAGAGCAGGATTAAACACACGGTTTGCAAGAAGATGCATACAGAGATCAAACTACTTAGTTTATAGTGCTTTGATGTGAGCTGAGAGGGAAGACCTCTGGATCCACGAAGCCAGTTGCGAGGGATAATCCTTACAGCTAAGTATGGAGACAGTGGTGATATTAGCAAACCTAAAATTTAGTTATGTGGAGAGAATATTTGGTGAAATAACACAAAGCTTATTTCATTAAAAGAGTAACTTGACAAAAGAGTACAGTGGCGTGCTGTAGTGGCTGGTCCTCTCTGCTTACTCACTGACCACGTGCCATTTTCGCCGTATGAAGAGATCCTAGTGCTACTCTGACTTTCTCAAGTTCCATTTGCTTTTTATATGTATTACTGTAGGGATGATATTTTGTAGAGATAAAGTCAGAGGGAAGATACATCAGTTTTACTTGTGTGTGTTTGTGTGGTATGTTTACATGGGCATATACATGTTCATATGTGTGCATGTGAATACTGAGGCCAAAGATCAATGTCAATTATTTTTCTTCAATTGCTTTTCACCTCATTTATTGCTACAGGGTTTCTCACTGCACCCAGAGCTCACCAAATTCGCTAGACCACCTATCCACTGAGCTCCAGGGATTCCTCATTTCTGCCTCTCCAGTGCCAGCATCAAAGGCGCACACTATCATTGCTGTCATTGTCTGTAGTGCTGGGCATCTGAACTCAGGTTCAAACGCTTGCATGGAACTATCTCCCCAGCCCAAGTGTCACGTCTTTACATGGATTTTGGTTGTGGAATCTGTGTGGCATTGTATAATCAAAAGATCCCTAGTTGTATATGTGTTCAATTTACTGAGAAGGTTAAGTTACATTTTTCTTATATTGAGATAAAAAGATAGGCATGCCTAAATGTATTTCAGATTTCTTTATAGTATTTTGAAACTTAGAAATAATATAATATATTCAATTAAGCCAGAGGCATATTTTAGAAGATATATCATCTCATCATCTCATTCTCTCCATCTTCTTTTGACTAACTTCAAAATTTCCCCTGAGGTCTCCTTATTTTTTTTTTTTTTAAACAGTATGGAGTACTATATTCCACATGTTATTTTTTGAACAAATCATTAGTCTCTCTCTCTCATCCAACACAGCATGTAAAGTAAATAATACTTTATTATTTATTAATAAAGTGTCAACATGGTTTGATTCATCCATATATTTCACTGTAAAATCTAATGTGCCATTTCCTCCTCTGAAAAACCACTGTTAGTGAGTTCTGATGAACACAACTCCTGACAGATGATCAGAAGTTCAGGACTGCATTATTTGGTTCATTTGCTGTTATGACTTAGCAGATGAGTCACGAGAATCTTACCCAATGGTACATTGGTTTGTCCTTATATCCCTGGTTTCAGTGACTTGTAGGAATTTTCAAGGCCATTTCTGTTGCCATTATTTTTGATTAAGGGGAATTAAAAATCCTATTGTATATGTCATAGTTTACTGTGTGAGTTTTTGCAGAGATGTGCTCAAAAGGTGTCATCTGCCTTCAGGCTGTTTTCTCATAGTGTGGACCACTTCTAGAAGGCTCTGTAGTGAAAACAGCACATGGGGCTCTGTAGTCAGTCTACTCATTAGTGTAAGAATCAATTCCTTCATTGCTTATGCCCCAAGCCTTACAAGTCCTTCTTGGCTTCTGTTCCCTCTCACTTTTCATACTAATCCATGTGGACATAACAGTAGCTCTGCTTTCCATGATTAAACCTACAGTGTGCTCACTGGCTGCGTCTTGTTTGCTCCACTCGAATCTGAGGCACTATCATATCTCTTGAGTTTATCTCACTGCTTTCTGGATGGTGCCTGGCTCCCCCATAAGCTCCTGGATTCTCTGCTCAACCCAGCCTGAAAGTAATTCTTCAACTTGCGATCCATGGGCCAGAAGCATTGACCCTGCCTGGGGGTTTATTAAAAGTCAGAAATAAGGGCTGGAGAGATGTCTTAGCAGTTAAGCACTTGCCTGTGAAGCCTAAGAACCCTGGTTCAAGGCTCAATTCCCCAGGACCCACTTTAGCCAGATGCACAAGGGGGATCACACATTTGGAGTTCATTTGCAGTGGCTGGAAGCCCTGATGGGCCCATTCTCTCCCTCTCTCTCTCTCTCTCTCTCTCTCTCTCTCTCTCTCTCTCTCTCTCCCCTCCTCCTCCTCTTTCTCTCTCTCTGTCACTCTCAAATAAATAAATAAGAATGAACAGACTTCCAGTTAAGATGGCGGCATATGTACCACGCCAAAGCAGCCTAGGGGGGAAAAGGACCAAAAAATCTCAGCAAAATATACACTTTTACTAAAAAGGGAGGTGTATAGGAAATTGAAATGGCAGTGGAGAAGTAGAAGAGAGCCAGAGCATCCAGAGCCTGCACAGGCTGGCAAAAGTGTCCCGGCAGGTCCTCTGAGTGCGGAGGCAGCAGCGCACCGGAAAGCAGCCAGGCTAAGCTCCATCCGCAGGACAAGCCAGGTGCGGGAGCTTCCACTCACACTGGAGCTCTCTGCAAACTCTAGAAACATGAAGGGAGAGCAGCAGTGAGCCACAGAAGAGCAGATCACAAGGTAGAAGGACACGTGGAACAGCGAGAGATCTAGAGCAGCTGAGGCTCCCGCCCCTCCCCCAGTGCCTGTGCCCAGCTCCAGTGAACAGAGCAGCAGTCCTGGGACCTGGCCACGCCACCTTGAGCTGAGAGCAGGACACAAACAAGAGCAGATCCCGGCAGCAACATCAGCGGCTATGGCACTGGCAACAGTGGCCCCAAAGAAGTCAAAGAACAAATCAAAGGAATAAAAGAAGAAATCAAAGAGGGAATCAAAGAGGAAATCAAAGAAGATGCAGGGTATCAATGTAATGAAATAAAGAAGTCAATACAAGACATAAATAAGGAAATAGAAATAATAAAGAAAAACCAGTCAGAATTACTAGCAATGAAAACACAGTTAATGAAATAAAAAACTCTGTAGAAAATCTCATCAGTAGAATGGATGAAGGAGAGAGGACAGAATATCTAAGCTAGAAGACCAGGTGTCAGATCTAATACAGTCCAACAATGAGAAAGACAAACTTATAGAAAAGTATGAGTGGGAATTTCAAGATATTTGGGACACTATGAAAAGATCAAATATAAGAATTCAGGGCACAGTAGAAGGAGAAGAATTCCACTCCAAAGGCATAGTAGGTGTCTTCAACAAAATCATAGAAGAAAACTTCCCCCAAATTGGGAAAGAGGTGCCAATACAGATACAGGAAGCCTTTGGAACCCCAGCCAGACAAAACCAGGAAAGAACCTCTCCTCGCCACATTATAATCAAACTACCAAACACACAAACCAAAGAAAAAATATTGAAAGCAGTTAGAGAGAAAAATCAAGTTACCTACAAAGGCAAACCAATCAGGATTACAGCAGATTATTCAACACAAATTTTAAAAGCCTGAAGGGCTTGGAGTGATATATTCCAAGTTCTGAAAGATAACAACTGTCAACCAAGGTTACTTTATCCTGCAAAGCTATCCATTCAAATAGACATAGAAATAAGGACATTCCATGACAAAAGCAGGTTAAAGGAGTATTTGAAGACAAAACCAGCTCTACAGAAAATACTTTATAAAATTCTCCATGCTGAAGAAATGGAAAAGCACACATATAAGGAACCTGGAAAAAATAAGCAATACTCAAATAGTAGTTAACACAAGAGAACAAAGGTAGAACCAGAACCCCCCCCCCCAAAATAGCAAACATAAATATACACCTTTCAATAATATCTCTTAATATCAATGGCCTCAATGCCCCAACCAAAAGACATAGGTTTGCACACTGGGTTAAAAAGCAGGATCCTACAATTTGTTGTCTCCAAGAAACTCACCTTTCTACAAAGGATAGATATTATCTTAGGGTGAAAAGTTGGAAGACGGTGTTTCAATCAAATGGGCCTAGCAAACAAGCAGGGGTTGCTATCCTAATATCTGACAAGGTAGACTTCAGTCCAACATTAGTCAAGAAAGATAAGGAAGGTCACTTTATATTGATTAAGGGCACACTCTAACAGGAGGACATTACAATCCTAAACATATATGCATCTAACATGGGGGCTCCCAAATTCATCAAACAAACACTGTTAGAACTAAGGTCACAGATAACACCAAACACAGTGGTGGTGGGTGACTTTAACACTCTCATCAATTGTCAGGTCATTCCAGGAACAGAGAGGCATCTGGACTAAATGAGGTCATAGAAGGAATAGACCTAACAGATATATGCAGGACATTTCATCCAAATGCTGCAGAACATACTTCTTTTCAGCAGCACATGGAACATTCTCTACAATAGACCACATATTAGGACACAAGACAAATCTTAACAAATACAGGAAAATTGAAATACTTCCTTGCATTCTATCTGACCACAATGGAATTAAACTACAAATCAATAGCAAAAAAGGCTATAGAGCATACACAAAATCATGGAAACTAAACAATCCACTACTAAATGATGAATGGGTCAATGAAGAAATCAAGAAGGAAATCAAAAAAATTATAGAGTCAAACAATAATGAGACCACAACATACCAAGATCTATGGGACACATTGAAGGCAGTTAGTTCTAAGAGGTAAATTTATAGCCTTAAGTGCCTATATTAAGAAGTTAGAAAGGTTGCAAGTAAATGACCTAATTCTTCACCTTAAAGCCTTGGAAAAAGAAGAACAGGGCAAACCAAAAATCAGCAGACTGAAAGAAATAATAAAGATTAGGGCAGAAATTAATGAAATAGAAACAACAACAACAACAAAACAATCCAAAGAATTAATGAAACAAGGAGTTGGTTCTTTGAAAGGATAAACAAGATTGATAAACCCTTAGCAAATCTGTCCCAAAGAAAGAGAGAAGAGACACAAATTAATAAAATCAGAGATGAAAAAGGTAACATCATAACAGATTCCAGAGAAATTCAAAAAATCATAGGGACGTACTATAAAAGCATATGCTCCACAAAGTATGCAAATATGAAAGAAATGGATGATTTCCTTGATCTATATGACCTACATAAATTAAATAAAGATGAGATAAATCACTTAAATAGACCTATAACAAGCATGGAGATCCGAACAGTTATCAATAATGTCCCAACTAAAAAAAGCCCAGGCCCAGATGGATTCACTGCTGAATTTTACCAGACCTTCAAGGAAGAGCTAACAATTGCTTCTTAAGCTTTTCCAGGTAATAGAAAAAAAGGAATTCTACCAAATTCCTTCTGTGAGGCCAGCATCACCCTGATACCAAAACCAGGCAAAGATAGAACAAAAAAAAAAAAAAAAATTACACACCAATCTCCCTCATGAACATAGATGCAAAAATTCTCAACAAAATATTGGCAAACAGAATACAAGAATATATCAAAAAGATCATTCACCATGACCAAGTAGGCTTTATTCCAGAGTTGCAGGAATGGTTGAATATACGCAAATCTATAAATGTAATACGTTATATAAGTGGGTTGAAGGATAAAAATCACATGATCATCACTTTAGATACAGAGAAAGTGTTTGACAAAAATCCAACATCCCTTCACGATACAGAGACTGGGAATAGAAGGAACATATCTCAATATAATAAAAGCTATTTATGACAAGCCTACAGCTAACGTCTTACTAAATGGGGAAAAACTGGAAGCTTTTCCACTAAAATCAGGAACAAGACAAGGGTGTCCATTGTCCCCACTTTTATTTAATATAGTTTTGGAAGTCTTAACCATAGCAATAAGGCAAGAGACACACATAAAAGGGATCCAAATTGGAAAGGAAGAGATCAAGTTATCATTATTTACAGATGACATGATTCTATACATAAAGGACCCTAAAAACTCTACTAGCAAACTGTTAGAGCTGATCAAAACCTATAGCCATGTAGCAGAATACAAAATAAATACACAGAAATCAGTAGCCTTCATATATGCTGAAAACAAACACACAGAGGCTGAAATCAGAGAAGCACTCCCATTCACAACTGCATCAAAAACAATGAAGTACCTTGGAATAAACCTAACCAAGGAAGTAAAGAATCTCTACAATGAGAACTTTAAAACACTCAAGCGAGAATTGCAGAAGACACTACAAAGTGGAGAAAAATCCCTTGTTCCTGGATTGGAAGAATCAATATTGTGAAAATGTCAATCTTACCAAAAGCAATCTACACATTTAATGCAATCCCCATCAAAATTCCAAAGGCATTCTTCATGGAAATAGAAAAAACAATCCAAAAATTCATTTGGAATCACAAAAAAACTTGAATATTTAAAATAATACTAAGCAACAAAAATAAGGCTGGTGGTATTACCATACCTGATTTTAACCTATACTACAGAGCCATAGTAATAAAAACAGCATGGTACTGGCACAAAAACAGACATGTAGATCAGTGGAACAAAATAGAGGAACCAGATTAAGTCCAGGTAGCTATAGCCACCTGATATTAGATAAAAATGCTGAAAATATTCATTGGAGAAAAGACAGCCTCTTCAGCAAATGTTTTTGAGAAAATTGGATATATATCTGTAGAAGGATGAAAACAGATTCTTCTCTCTCTCCATGCACATGAATTAAGTCCAAATGGATTAAAGACCTTAACATCAGACCTGAAACTGTGAAACTGCTAGAAGAAAAAGTAGGGGAAACCCTTCAACATATTGGTGTTGGCAAAGACTTTCTGAATACAACCCCAATTGCTCAGGCAATAAAACCACAGATTAATCACTGGGACCTCATGAAATTACAAAGATTTTGCACTGCAAAAGACACAGTGAAAAAAACAAGGAGGCCACTTACAGAATGGGAAAAAATCTTCGCCAGCTATATATCTGATAGAAGATTAATATCTAGGATATACAGAGAACTCAAAAGGTAAATAATAAGGAATCAAATAAGCCAATCAAAAAATGAGCTATGAAGCTAAATAGAACATTCTCAAAGGAAGAAATACGAATGGCATATAAGCATCTAAAAAAATGTTGTACATCACTAGTCATCAGGGAAATGCAGATTGAAACTACATTGAGATTCCATCTCACTCCTGTCAGATTGGCCACCATCATGAAAACAAATGATCATAAATGTTGGTGGGGATGTGGAAAAAGAGGAACCCTTCTACACTGTTGGGAATGCAATCTGGTCCAGCCATTGTGGAAATCAGTTTGGAGGTTCCTAAGATAGCTAAAGATTGATCTACCATATGACCCAGCTATAGCACTTCTAGGCATATATCCTAAGGACTCATCTCATTTCCTTAGAAGTATGTGCTCAACCATATTTATTGGTGCTCAATTTATAATAGCTGGGAAATGGAACCAGCCTAGATGTCCCTCAACTGATGAGTGGATAATGAAGATGTGGCACATTTATACAATGGAATTCTACTCAGCAGTAAAGAAAAATGAAGTTATGAAATTTGCAGAAAAATGGATGGATCTGGAAAGGATTATACTAAGTGAGGTAACCTAGGCCCAGAAAGCCAAGTGCCACATATTCTCCTTCATATGTGGATCCTAGTTACAGATGATTGGGCTTCTGTGTGAGAAGGAAAATACCTAGTAGCAGAGGCCAGTAAGTTAAAAAGGAAATATAAAGGGAAGAGAAAGGAAGGGAGGAGGGTCCTTAATAGGATGATATTATATATATGTAAGTACAATGATTGAGATGGGGAGGCAATATGATGGAGAGTGGAATTTCAAAGGGGAAAGTACAGGGGGCGAGGGAGGGTATTACCCTGGGATATTTTCTATAATCATGGAAAATTTTAATAAAAATTGTGAAAAGAAAAATAAATAAATAAATAAAATATACCCTTAAAAAAATAGAATGAACAAAAGTTTTTTTTAAAAAATCAGCAATACCTGCCGGGCGTGGTGGCACATACTTTTAATCACACCACTCGGGCAGCAGAAGTAGGAGGATCACCATGAGTTCAAGGCCACCCTGAGACTACGTAGTGAATTCCAGGACAGCCTGAAGTAGAGTGAAACCCTACCTTGAAAAAAAACCAGAAATAGCAGTGCCTGTTCCCAACTTTCTGAATAGGAGTCTCCAACTTAACAAGATCCCCAGATAGCACAATGCTGACAGTGCTGAAAATCATGAGGAATGCTAAAGAATGAGTTTGACCCATCATGGACCAAAACATTTGACAAATAACATAATGAATTCTAAAATATTTACTCTACAAAATGATATAAAATTATTTGGTTCAATAGACCCACTCCCTGCAGTGCTAGAGAAGATTCTGCATACTTGCTTTCCATGTCAGAACAAATATTTCCACTCATGTAGGGGATTTTGATTCCCACTCCAGGACTACCCTCTCTCTGTGTTCTTCTTGGTGTTGGGGCATCACATGGTGCGCTTACCCTCAGAACAGTCCCTGGCTTCACCACCCCTGTACTCTTTTTTCCTTATTGGCTAATTCTGTCACCTCATGAAGTGATGATGACAGAGTTGTTGTGAGGGTTAAATGAAACTGGATCTGTAGAGAACTTCCACCAAAGCCTGCAACATATTCATCACAAATTGTGAGGGATGGTTGATGTTGTTGTTCTACAACTTCTGTTTCCCCAAGTGGACATGTATCTTAAATTAAATGACCGCAATTATAACCACCAAAGAGCACTTCTATTAGTTACTATTATTGTTAATTATTAATGTGGTATTTATAATATGTCTAGTGTGATGCTAAGTGTCTAACCTTCAACTATCCATTTATGTTTGTATTCTTTTATTTATTTATTTATTGTTTATTTTTTAATTAACTTATTTTTTACTAACAACTTCCATGATTATAAACATTATCCCATGGTAATGTCCTCCCTCCCCCTACTTTCCCTTTGAAACTCTACTCTCCATCACATCCCCTCCCCCTCTCAATCAGTCTCTCTTTTATTTATGATGTCATGATCTTTTCCTCCTCTTATGATGGTCTTGTGTAGGTAGTGTCAGGCACCATGGGGTTATGGATATCTAGGCCATTTTGTGTCTGGAAGAGCATGTTGTAAGGAGTCCTACCCTTCCTTTGGCTCTTACATTCTTTCCACCACCTCTTCCACAATGGACCCTGAGCCTTGGAAGATATGATAGAGATATTGCAGTGTTCAGTGCTCCACTCACTTCTTCTCAGAACCATGATGCCTTCTTAGTCATCCCAAAATCACTGCTTTCTGAAAAGAGAAGGTTCTCTACCAAAAGTGAGAGTAGCTTTAATATATGGGTATGAACATTAAGAGAAGTGCTTACTGGACAGTTTGATGAGCATAGTATATACATTTATCCAGACAGCAACAGAGGTTACACCCCAAGGGCTCATGACTACCCCTGTTGTAGGTTTTCAGTATCAGGGATATACTCTCTCTTATGGAGTGGGCCTCCTGTCCAATTAGAAGGCAGTTGGTTTCCACCATGGCAGACTTGCCAATATTGCACCTCTTGGCCCATTTGGCCTGGCTTGCCAAATATAAGGCTTGCAGTGTCCACTGTTAAGTATCTTCACTGGTGATTTCTCTTTCTCCCATTGTACTGCATGCAGAATGGCTTCTTCCAGCTTTCTGTCAGCTGGTCTACATGGAGAAGGTTATCAGCTCAGTTCCAGCAGGATTTTTCAGTAGCCTTGTAGCCCAAGTATGTTTTCAGCAATATGGTCTTGCCATCTTGTCCTGGTGGGGAATCAAGAGTTTTGACAATAGCCTGTAATGTTTTGGGGGCATCAGGGACCTCCCTGGCCAACAACTCACTGGAAAGTATCCCATACCAGGCACTAAAAATTTTCTAGTAATAATCTATGGTTCCTGAGTGTTCCATTGTCCAAAAAAGTAGGTTTCCATATGACTTATTTATATTCTCTTAGATTTTGATTAGCCCTCCCTCCACCTTTCCTTTATTCAATCACTTCCCCTGACCTCACTTTGGGCCTTTTCACCCCCATTAATCTATTCTTATATTTACATGTATACAATACCATCCTATTAAGTACCCCCTCCTTTCCTTTCTATTTCCTTTATATCTCCTTTCTCGCTTACTGGCCTCCGCTATTGAGTTTTCTTCTTACTCACACAGACTATAGCTAGGATCCACATATGAGACAGAACATGTGGCATTTGGTTTTCTGGGGCTGGGTTACTTCACCTAGTATAATCCTTTCGAGATCCATCCATTTTCCTGAAAATTTCATAACTTCATTTTTCATTACCACTGAATAGAACTCCATTGTGTAAATGTGCCATATCTTCATATCCACTTATCAGTTGAGGGACAAGTAGGCTTGTTCTATTTCCCAGCTATTGTGAATAGAGCAGCAATAAACATGGTTGGGCAAGTATATCTAAGGTAGTGAGATGAGTCCTTAGGATATATGCCTAGGAGTGATATAGCTGGGTCATATGGTAGATCTATTTTAGCTGTCTTAGGAACCTCCACTCTGATTTCCACAATGGCTGGGCCAGATTGCATTCCCACCAACAGTGTAGAGGGGTTCCTCTTTTTCTGCATCCTCACCAGCATTTGTGGTCATTTGCTTTCATAGTGGTAGCCAATATGACAGGAGTGAGATGGAGTCTCAATGTAGTTTTAATCTGCATTTCCCTGATGACTAGGGTTGTTGAACTTTTTTTTAGATGTTGATATGACATCTGTGTTTCTTCTTTTGAAAACTCTATTTAGTTCCATAACCCATTTTTTAATTGGGTTGTTTGATTTCTTATTTAATTTTTTGAGTTCTTTGTATATCCTAGATATCAATCCTCTATCAGATATGTAGCTGACAAATATTTTCTCCCATTCTGTAAGTTGCTTCTTTGCATTCTTCACAGTGTCCTTTGCCATACAAAACCTTTGTAATTTCATGAGATCCCAGTGGCTAATCTGTGTTTTTTTTTTTAATTTTTATACTTTTATTGGTGCTGAGGAACAGTACACAAACATTCCAATTGTACACAAGTCTTAACACACCTACCAAAAATCTAAAGACCATGTATTGTTTCTTTGGAAGTTATTCCAGTGACATCCAGCTTCAATCTTAGAGGCACTTTTCCTTATTAGGCTCTCGTGTACAAACATCTTCAAATGCTCACAATCTCTACTCAACTCCCACTGGCTCACAATTTTAGTATCATATACACTGCAAATGCAAATTTTTCATCTTTCACAGTACGTTAGCAAAATTATTAAGAACACTGGACTACTATGACTAGAGATGTCACAGATGCACACAGTGCTGACAACAGGGCAGTGACCAAGGAGTGGTGTTTGGTTTTTTTCCTTAGGAAAAGAACACAGACTAGGAGTAATTGAAAATATTCAAGACATATTAAATGCACAAATGTGACTCCAAATTGCCAGTTAGTATGCTTTGTATTGTATGATATAAAACTAACCCCCCACCTATGGACTGTTAAGCTGACACCCAAGACAGTCAAAGCTCCCCATAATTCAATATCCCACTATCTTCTGGTTGTACCAAAAAATAAACAACCAGCAAATGATTTATTTCACCTCTTAAAAAAAATCATTTACACTTAAAAAATGGGATGAGGTGGGATTCCCTCCTTTTCAAAAATGTTTCTAGAGCTACTAAAAAACTTGCACTTACAAAATAGTTGATAAAAAATATTCCTCTGGATTGTACAAGGAGACAGGGATGCTGATGGACACGGTGGATGACGACTCAGCCTTGGCGTCTTCCTCTCCCGCTTCCTCGGAGGCTGGACTCTCCTTGCTTTTTGCCTCTCCCTTCTGGGCAGGTAGGTCTTCTTTAGTCTCTGGCTTAGTCACTTCAGCCTGCTTGCCCTTTGCTCCCCTCTTCCCTTTTGCTTGCACTTTTTTGTCTGAAGGTTTATCCTTTCCGGCTGCTTTTTTTGGCTTTGCTTCCACTTTCTCAGGAGTCGGTTTCACCTACAGCCTGGCCGACCTGCGCTTGGGCTCGTCCTTCGTGGAGCTGTCCGCCCTTGGCCGAGCTCAACTTCCTCTTGGGCATCTTGGCGGCAAGCCGAGCTGCCTGCCTCCGCTGCCCTCTGCCTCCCGCCCGAACTGCTAGGACCCTCGGAGGGGCGGTGGGAGAATCGGATTGGAGTAATCTGTGGTTTTATTGCCTGAGCATTTGGGATTATATTCAGAAAGTCTTTGCCAAGAACAATATGTTGAAGGGTTTCCCCTACTTTTTCCTCTAGTAATTTCAGAGTTTCAGGTCTGATATTAAGGTCTTTAATCCATTTGGACTTAATTTTTGTGCATGGAGAGAGAGAGCAGGATCTATTTTCATCCTTCTATAGACACATATCCAGTTTCCTCAGCACTATTTACTAACGAGGCTGTCTTTTCTCCACCGAGTATTTTGGGCATTTTTGTGGAATATCAGGTGGCTATAGCTACCTGGACATACATCTGTTCCATTGATCAACATACCGGCTTTTGTGACAGTACCATGCTGTTTTTGTTACTATGGCTTTGTAGTATAGGTTACAATCAGGTATGGTGATACCACCAGCCTTATTTTTGTTGTTTGATATTGTTTTAGATATTTGAGATTTTTTTTTTGTGCTTCCAAATGAATTTTTGGATTTTTTTTCTATTTCTGTGAAGAATGCCATTAGAATTTTGACGGGGATTGCATTAAATGTGTAGATTGCTTTTGGTAAGATCGCCATTTCCACAATATTGATTCTTCTGATCCAAGAACAAGGAATGTCTTTCCATTTCCTAGTGTCTTCCATAATTTCTCACTTAATTGTTTTAAAGATTTCATTGTAGAGATCCTTCACTTCCTTAGTTAGGTTTATTCCTAGGTACTTAGTTTTTTTTTTTTTTTTGATATAATTGTGAATGGGAGTATTTCTCTTATTTGATCCTCTGAGTGTTTGTTGTTAGCATATATGAAGGCTACTGATTTCTGTGTGTTTATTTTGTATCCTGCTACATGGCTATAGGTTTTTATCAGCTCTAACAGTTTGCTGGTAGACTCTTTAGGATCCTTTATGTATAGAATCATGTCATCTGCAAATAATGATAACTTGATCTTTTCCTTTTCAATTTTTACCCTTTTTATGTGTGTCTCTTGCCTTATTGCTATGGCTAAGACTTCTAGTACTATATTAAATAAAAGCTGGGATAGTGGACACCCTTGTCTTGTTCCTGACTTCAGTGGAAAAGCTTCAAATTTCTCTCCACTTAGTAATATGTTGGCTGTAGACTTGTCATAAATAGCCTTTATTATGTTGAGATAGGTTCCTTCTATTCCCAGTCTATGTAGTACTTTTATCATGAAGGGATGTTGGATTTTGTCAAGTGCTTTCTCTGCATCTAATGAGATAATCATGTGATTTTCGTTCTTCAGCCCATTTGTATAATGTATTACATTTATCATATACTTTTATTTATTTATTTAAGAGTGACAGACAGAGCAAGTGGCAGATAGATAGAACATGGGTGCACCAGGGACTCCAGCCACTGCAGACGAACTCCAGATGCATGTGCCCCCTTGTGCATCTGGCTTATGTGGGTCCTGGGGAATCGAGACTTTACTGGGCTCCTTAGGCTTCACTGGCAATGCTTAACTACTAAGCCATCTCTCCAGCCCTTTATTTTTCTATTCTTGATTTCATTAATTCATTCTTATTAGTTTTAGGGTATAAATTGTGTCATTTATTTACTGATTTTTAGTCCGAAAATCATCCCTCATGTGAAAACTGACAGAAGTTCTTTAAGCATTTCTTCTTTGAGTGAGGAGGAGGGCAGGGGTAGTGGGCAGAGTACACTGAGGGTGCTTTATTGGAGGGTCCCTGCTTTGGAGCAGAGTCCTTCAATATGTGGTCTCAGAGAGTGGCTTTTTGCCTGCCTGTGGCTGCAGACCACCTCTGGCCCAGCACACTGGTCAACTTCATTGCCGTACTGTGGGTTCAGCTATACTTGCTGCCATGGCCTCTGAACCCGGAAGAGGGTCTCCTGTCTGACATACTTCAGTTACAGGGCATCACATAAGAGTTTTCTTACATGCTTAGTCTCCTTAATCACTTGACATAGCACAGCAATTGTTCCTATTAAACTTCTGCATTGAAACCAATGTGTGATTTCATCTCTTGAATTGCTATAATTTGTTGCACTATTTTATTTATTTATTTTTGTTTTATCTTTTCATAACCCTCATGACATAAAGTACACAAATCTTAAATATAGGGTCCAATGAGTTTTTATACTTAGGGAAACACACACATACCCATGTAACCTTGCACCTGAATCAATGCATAAAGCATTTTCCTTACCTAGGAATGTCCCTTTTAACACTTTTTAGTCCACTAATGTGCTCTCATTAAGAATCAATAAACTAATACCTAGTCTTCTAAACTACATTTCACTCTTGAGATTCACATAATTTGCATCAGAATATACTTAATTTTAAGTCTATTTTTTTCCTCAACAAAACTTTAAGACTCACTCATGGTATGGGTTGATCTTTTAATTGCTCTATGGAACATGAGAGGTTGAATTCAATTCTATTTTTATGTCATATGTACACATATAATTTTATGTAGCTAGGCATAATCTAGGTATTAAAATGGGAGAAATCATACAATATTTGTTTTTCCAAGACTGACTCATTTGTGTAACATGGCAAGCTATAATTTTATACATTTTGTCAATAAATAACATAACTTTATTCTTTATTATTGAAAAACTTTCCTTCTCTATTTATTTGAAAGATGGAAGAGAGAGAGAGAAGGAAAAATGCCAGGGTCACTTGGCACTGAAGAAGGTCTCCAAACCCGTGCGTCACTTTGTGCATGTGGGTTTATGTGGGTACTGGGGAATTGAACCCTGCCTGTCAGACTTTGCATGCAAGCACCTTTAACCACAGAGAGATCTCTGCAGCCCTGAAGAATCTTTGATTGTTTATATATACCACATTTTCCATATCTATTCTTCTCTGGTTGGGAAACTAGGCTGTATCCATAACTTAGTGTTATGAATAGTTCTGTAATAAACACTTCTGGGCAAGTATTTCTGTGATATGTTGACTTAGAGTTCTTTGGGTAAATACAAGGAATGGTATAGTTGGCTTGCTCATATGGTAGATATAGTTTTAGATTTTTGAAAACACTCAACGTTAATTTCCATAGTGGCTAGACTTGTTTACATTTCTACCAACAGTGTATAAGAGTTCATGGACTGGAGAGTGGCTTAGCAGTTAGAGCACTTGCCTGTGAAGCCTAAGAGCTCATATTTGAATCTCTAGATCCCATGTAAGCCAGGCACACAGTGATGCAAATGTGCAATAAGAAAAGAACTTTCTTGTCCACACCCTTATATTTTTGTGAAGCTTTGAAGACATGGATATTTGATGGGGATTCCAATGAATCAGTAAGTTCCTTTTAATAATATAATCATTTTCACAATATTAATTCTTTCAATTTGTGATCATGGGAGGTCCTTCAATCTTCTACTGTTTTTAATGCATTCAGTGTTTTAAATAATTTTTCATTATTTTGAAAATTATATTGTATTCACATAAGGCCTTTCACTTACTTGGTTAGGTATATTTGAAAGATTTTTAAAAGACAATTTTGAGGCAATTATGAAATGGGATTATTTTCCTTATTTCTTGAAGCATATTTATTAATGGTTTATAGAAAGGCTACTGATTTTTCATGTTTATTATAAATCTTGCCACCTTTTTAAATAGTTTGAGAAACATTGGTGATAGTTCTTCTAAAGTCTTCTAGAACGTAGCAGTAAATGCATCTTGTATTGGACTTCTTTTAGTTGAGAGATTTTTATTTTATTATTTTTTACTTCTTCATTATTGTTGCTCATTATAGATCTATTTTTAAATCTCATCTTAGTCTAATTTTTGTAAGTCCATATCAATTTTCCTCTTCATTGTATCCTATAGTTTTTTTTTTTTTTTTTTTTGATTTTTGAGGTAGGGTCTCCCTCTAGCTCAGGCTGACCTGGAATTCACTATGTAGTCACAAGTCACAGGGTGGCCTTGAACTCATGGCAATCCTCCTACCTCTGCCTTCCAAGTGCTGGGATTAAAGGCATGTGCCACCATGCCTGGCTCTCCTATAGCTTTTTGTATATTGTGTTTGCATTTTCATTTGACTTTAGGAATTTTTTTATTTCCCTCTTGATTTCTCCAATGACCAATTAATTAATCAATACTGTACTGTCTTGTTTAATACTATGAATTTGTATATATTCTATTGTTTTTCTTGATGTTGATTTGCAGGAATTTTTTCCATTGGGTCATACAGAATACAAGAAATTATTTCATTTTTTTTCCTGCATTTGTTTGTGTTTTATTATATAATGTATTTTAGAGAATGTTTGATGGACTGCTGAGAAGAATATGTATTCTGGAATGTTTGGATGGAATGTTCCAAACTTATCTATCAGGTCCATTTGATTGATGATGCTGTTTAACTTTGATATCTGCCTATTTATTTTTTTGTCTGGATTATCTGTTTGTTGGTATACATAAAGTATAGAAGTCACCTGTTATTATTGTGTTGAGGTTAATTTCTGTTTCTTTACATGTAGTAATTTTTACTTTATGAAATTGGGTGCACCCATGTGTGGTGCATGTATGTTTAGAATTTTAATAACCTCTTAAAATAATTTTATTAACTTGTGAGAAAGAGAGGAGAGAAAGAGAGAATAGGTGCTCTAGGCCTCTTGCTACTGCAAATGAATTCCAGACCCATGTGCCACTTTGTGCATCTGACTTTACTTGGCTACTGGGGAATCAAACTCTGGCCACCAAGCTTTACAAGTAACTGTCTTTAACCACTGAGCAATCTCTATAACCCTTAATATCCTGTTCTCTTATTCATCATAAAGTGAGTTTCTCTATCTTTCCTGATTATTTTTGGTAATTCCATTTTACCAGTTACTAGGACAGTAGTACCTCTTTGCTTTGGTGATGAGGTGCATTTCTTGGAAGCAACAAATACATGAAATCTGTTCTTTTAATCCAATCTATTAGTCTGTGTGTTCTGGTTGGGGAACTGATCCTGTTGTTATTCAGGTTATTACTGAAAGGTGTGTATTAGTTTCTGTCATTTTGTTGATTTGTACTATTGATGTGTTCATATTCCTCATTTGCATAACTGTCATTCTATCATGGATTATTCCTTTTTATTGATTTTTTTCATCTATGGAGAGGGTGTGATACATGTGTGTATGTGATATATGCATCTAAATGTGCACATGCAGCATTCTGTGTGCATATGTGTGTTAGCTGGAAGAGAAGGTTATATGTACCCTTCCTTTGCCAATCTTCTTGTTCCCTTGAGACAAAGTCTCTTCCCTGACCCCAGTGCTTGCTGTTCACATGACTCCCAGCAGTTCTCTTGTCTGTGTTCCCAAGAGGACTGGGGTTACTGAAGTGCATGGCCACACATAACTGTTCCCTTAAACCTTCACGCACTTTAAGCCTTCAAGAGCTCTTAGCCAATGAGTCTTCTCTACCCTCGGTTTATTTTTTTTCTGTAGACTCATGGATGCATTTGTCTTTCTCATCACTCTAGGGATACTCTCAAGTACATTCTAAGGTGTTGGTTTCTTGTTCATGAATTTCTTTAGTTGATTTTTATTTTGGAAAGTTTTCTTTTCTTTCTTTTTCAAGTATGACATACTGTTTTCCTGTATATACTCATTTGCTAATCTGAGTTTAGTTACTGCTTTTTCAGAGATTGAACTACATCATTCTAAGTCTTCTTTGCTTTAAGGAAAGCTTCTATGGAGAAATCTGAGGTTATTTGGATAGGCCTACATTTATATGTGTCTCTAACTTGCAGTTTTCAATATATCATTTTGTTTGGGATTCTTAAATGTTTTAACTATAATATGATGTGGTGACATTCTTTTCTGTCTTTGTCTATTTGTTGTTCTAAATGCTTTCTGTAAGGATGACCCTCTATTTCTCTAGATTTGGGAACTTTTCTACTATGACTGCTTTGAAAACATTATCTATGACTTTAGCATGAATTTATTCTCTTTTGCTCATGAATCATAGATTTGGCATTTTATTGTGTCTGATCAATCTTTTTTGTACTTTCTTATTAGTTTATCTTTGCCATTTTTTTGAATGTTCCAATTCATCTAATTAGTTTTCAGGCCTTGATATTCTGTGCTTGTCTTGATCCATTCTATTGGTGAAGCTTTCCACTGAGTTTTTTATTTGGCTTTTTGAACCTTTAATTTCCACTTTAATTGTTTTCAGTATTCCTGTCTTCTTATTGAATTCTACTTTTATATCCTGCATTGACTTTTTATTTCACTCAGCTGCTTATTTCTGTTCTCCTTGAATCCCCTCAAGTGTTTATATGCCCTACCTACTTTATTACTTTGAATATACTTATAGTAATTCTTTTAAATCTTTTGCATGGGATTTTATATAATTTACTATTATTGGAGCCCATAAGCATGCAATTAGTTATTTTTGGAGGAGTCATGTATTATTGGCTTTTCATGTTTGTTGTGGCTTTGTTTTGGGACTTTATCATATGGAATTAGATTTCTGGTTGAATTTATAAGAATATGAACTCCCCCTCCTCTTTTTTTTTTTTGGTTTTCCATAGTAGGGTCTTACTCTAGCTCAGGTTGACCTGGAATTCACTATGTCATTTCAGGGCAGGGTGGCCTCAAACTCACAGTGATCCTCCTACCCCTATCTTCTGAGTGCTGGGATTAAAGGTGTGCACCACCACTCCTTGCTTGAACTTTAAAAAAAAAAATCATTGTTATTCTTTCAGTGAAAGTTTTTTCACATTTCAAGAGAGTGATTTAGTTAACTTTTCTCATTTCTATGATCAAAAGCCTGACAAGAAACAGTTTAAGAAAGGAAAGGGTTTACTTTTACTTACATAACAGGGGGTAGAGCCCATTGTGGCTGGGAAGTCACGGTGGCAGGAACAAGAAGCTGGTTGGTTGCATAGCATCTGGTCAGGAAGAGAAGTTGAACCAGATGTGACACCAGGCTATAAAACCTCAAGACACACCCACAATGATCAATTTTTTCCATCAAGACTCTACTTCTTAAAGTTCTACAAACTTACCCACAAGTAGTGCACTAGTTGGGGAATGCAATGTCCTGACACATGAGAATATACAGGACATTTTACATTCAAGCCACAGCAACTATGCTATAATATTGCTGGGGCACTGTTACTCTCTGCTATCCTGGGAATCTAGCTCAGTAGTTACATCCTCATCCCACATGCTCATGGCACCAGGCTCAATCCCCAGCACTACCCTGAGAATAGAATACTGTCTTCAAAAGCACTCACTATGAGTAGGAAGGCCAGCTTTGACAACTTCATAATAGCCAAACAAGAATCATCCTTCCAACTCCAACCACTTCAGACAGGAAAGGAATACTGATAGCACAACTAAGAGAGTGGTTGCTAATGAGCACAGAAAGAATGGTGACTATCATTGTGCTGAGAGAGAAAAGGTAGAGGAGGAAATGTAGAGAGAAGAGGATAACAGTGGGAACGAGTGGGGAGGAGGAGGGATGAGGCAGCTCCTGCTAAAAGTAGAGTAAAAAGAGAGCAAAGTAATAAAATGCAATCAGGTTAATCTAAAACAATCCCAGCTCTCAGAAGGCTGAGGCAGAGGGTCCTTCCTAAACTAGACCAGACTGTGTTCTTACAGAAGGCCTATTATTAAGTGGAAAGTGAAAATGAAGAAGAATGGAGGAATTAAATAAAAAAGAGAGGCTAGACAATGAGAGCAGAGCAGAACAAAAGTGACTTGCGAAGTTGGCAGTGTTCCCTAAAGGAGGAGTAAATGTGAAGGGAAGAGAGCTGAGCACTGATACAGAGTCTGAATGCAGTCTCTTGCCAGGGTGCTTAATCCAGTCTTAACCGAAACAGGTCCTGTCCAGGCTTCTAGATGCCAAGTCACAACCCCGGGTAGTCTCTTGCAGGACTACTGGCAGATCTTGTTTCCTCCTTAGGCAGTCTTTCACTGGCTCAGCAGAGAAGCTGGCAGTTCTTCATGTGTAGAGTTTCAAGTGCTGGTTCTTCCCTTGGCAGTAACACTTGATGTCAGGGTACATCTTTGGAACCTGTACTTGTGTTTCATTGCACACTTCACTCCTTGCCAGGTTTATAACCTTGAGGAAGAGTCATGCTTTCAGCTTTTTCCCAGCTGTGTAGCAGTGTTCTATAGTTCAGGCCTCAGTGTCCAGTCCTGTGACACTTGCTCTGGGTTCTTAGAGTAAGGGATAGAAGGAGAATCTGGAGTATTTATTATGTCAGAGAGCAACAGACTCAGTCAAGGTCTCTTTTGAATATTTTCTTTTCTTTCTTTTTATTTATTTATGACAGAAAGCAAGAGAGAGAAAGAGAAAGACAGAGAGAGAGAGAAGAGGGAGAGAATGGGCATACTAGGGTCACTAGACACTGCACATGAACTCCAGATGCATGCACCACCATGTGCATCTGGCTTACATGGGTTCGGGGAATCAAACCTGGGTCCGCAGGCTTCCCAGGCCACTTCTCTATTCCTCTAGTCTTGCCATCATTCCAGCACTCCCTCTCTCACTTGGAGGTCAGAACTTCCCAACTACACCAGTCCCTCCCAGACAGACTTTGGCCTTTGTCTCTTGTTCTGCTCTGTGATAATCCTGTTTTCCTTTGCTAGTGAAAGTATATATTTCTGCCCATCATTTACCTCCTCTTCTGGCTGCTACGCAACTTTCCCAAGTTTGTTTCCCAGAGATTCTAGCAGTCCTGACCTATTACCATCTGCCATCTTAAAACTCAAGTTTCTGATTTTTGATTATTATAAACAAAGTTGCTATGAACATTATGGAAGCAGGTTTGGTGAGTGCACCCTGTCATTTCTTTTGAGACTATCCTAAGAATAACCCTCTGGCTCATCATGCAGACTGATATTTAGCTTTACTAGATACTGACAAATGGTTTTCCAATTTGACTGAATCAATTTACACTCCAATCAGCAATGTTTGAAAGTTTGAAATGCTTCACATCTTTGCTCATACTTCCTGCTGTCAGTCCATTAAAAAAAAATAAAATGCATTTTTAGAATGCTCTTAGGCTTAAAGAAAAACCACAAAGAATGAACAGTTTCTATAAATCCAACACTCAGACTCCTATTGTTAATATCATATAATTTATGGTATATTCATTACAAAGAATGAACCAATATTGATACATTATTAACTGAACTCCACTTTTTTCTTCATTTTTACCTAATGTTATTTTTTCTTCATACTTTAAAATCCCAAGCAGTATGCCACATTTCATTCAATTGTAACATCTCCCTAGTCTTCTCTCAGCTATAACAAATTGTCAGACATACTTTGCTCTTACCAAACTTTTGTGTTTTGTGGAAAAGTTCTTTTGCTTAGACTTAAAAAACAAACACTGTTCACATATTGGAACTGTTAGCTGATACAAGACACTCTGCTTACTACAAAATGTGTCAATTAAGTTGACAGACAAAGGGTTGAATCAAGGAATGTAGCCCTCTTGGGAAAGTCAGCAATAAAATGGAGGACTCTTGTCCCAGGTCCATCTTGGCAGGATACTGATTTAGGAGTGGTTTATCTACGTGGCTAATGGTAGGATTGTCCTGAAAGGTGGGCCAGATGACACACCAACTTCAGTTCTGTAAGTCTCAAGAACAAATGCCCCTATTTCCCCAGGCTCTTATTGTCACTGATTGTTTTGGCAACGTGTAGTTCCTGACAGATTACATGATGGAGACGCTCAAAGAGCAGTTACCATGACCCTCTTGCTGATTGCCTAACTCCCACTAATGAAAGAAAACCTCCTTAGCGCTGGGCTCAGGACTTGTCTTCTTTCTTGCTCATGACTAGATTGAGTTTATTGGTTTGGGGGAGGAAATAAATTGCCATTTTCTTCACATTATGTTCAGAAAACTGTGGATGTGAATCTTGATCATCTGGTCAAAATAGTTTGTTAGATTTCTCCACTGTAGTGCTCCTATTCATCCTCTTTCCATACCTCACTCTTTGGAGGGAAGACATTATGTACGATGTTTATGGGATGGAGAACTAGATTTGACCTTCTTGAGCCTGGGTATCTACTTAATTTATGTATAGTTCTTTTGCTTACTTATTCAACCATTGTTATATCAATATGGGCTCATTTGTTTTTATGCGGATCTCTGTGTGTGTGGTGTTGATGCATTTTTGTATGTATGTGTATGCATGTGCACATGTGTGTGGAAGCCGGGGACTGTGTCAGGTATCTTCCTTAATTATTCTTTAACTTATTTTTTTTGAGACAGGGTTTCTCACCGAACTCAGAGCTGGCTGGTTCAGCTAGAGGAGCTAACAAGAAAGCCTGGGTGGCTCTCTCATCTCCACTTCCCCAGAACTGATATTACAGTCCCACACTGCTATACCTGGTGCAATTGCATAAGAGTGCTGGGTACCCAAACTAGTGGGTGCTGGGTCTCTTCCTGTTTGAATGACAAGCACTTCACCCAGTGAACCATCTCCCCAGGCATAGATACGTGTTTTATACTTTAAATTATAATCTAATCCTACTTTATTTTGTTGTTCATGTTGATATAGTATTTGGGGTCCAGGGAATAATTAAATTCTATAAAGTGTAGGACATGCCAGGCTTGTGGGCCCCAACTTTTGGGTCTTCATCCTATTACAAAAAACTTGAAAAAAAAAAAAGCAGTCTCCAAGAAGGGTCAATTGTGAATTAGGATTCAGGGAGAAGGCTAGCTACGAGACTCAAGCCAGAGGGAATTATGTCCCCTTGCCCCGCTTGAAAGTGGATGGGAGGTGGAGAGGATCTTCGTAGAGAAACCGCCTGGGCAGAGCTCTGGAGAAGGCATGCACACACATGTGCAAGGCATGCATGAATGCCCAGGACAGAAGATTCAGAAGAAGCACACATGCCCAGGCACGAAGCAAAACCTGAGCGTTTGGAAAGGGTCAGAAAATGGTAAGAGATAGGAGAGCACAGGGCTCAGAGCTCAATGAGAGATCATACAGGTAACAAAGTGAAAAAACATCCAGAAACAAAATACGTATAGCAAACAGAGCGCAAATACCCGAGCAGAAGCCAGTGCCCCTCCCCATGCCACCACTGCCAGGGAAGGGAAGGATAGAAACTTGCACACTTGTGATAAGACTGAACCATGAGATGAAAGGGGCCTGGGGAAAGAAGAAGAAGGGGTTATGAATATGATTATGCTCCTTTATATGGATAAAAAAAAAATCTAATTAGGATGAGCCTCATCTTCAGACTCAAGTGTGTAAGGGAGAGACCTGATCAGATGGTGGACCCAAGAGGCTGACCCAGGAGGGACACCCCCCCCCCAAGTGTGCCAACCTCAGGAAAACCTGAAGAAGAAGCAGGAAGCTGCTATTGGGATCCTGTTGTTTGTAGCCACTTTGGATGAGCCAGAATCAGACATGGGTTCTACTCTTGCTGGTAAGGTGGCATCTGTGTTCTCCTTGGGCCTCTGACCTTTGCTGAACATCTATAAAAAAGCTGTCTTGCTACTGTGCCTCCCTCAATAGTGTTCTAACTTGGGTTACTAGCATCTCACTCAAGCTGGCACTTTTGTCCATTTGTCATACTTACAACTATGGACTTAAAACATGTTTATTCATTTATTGGAAAGCAGAGAGAGAAAAAAGAGGAAGAGGAACGGGGAGAGAGAGAATGGGCTCCCTAGTACCTCCAGCCACTGAAGACAAACTTGAGATGCATGCATCAATGTACATCTGGATTTATATGTGTACTGGGTAATTGAACCCCGGTCATTAGGCTTTGCAGGCAAGCACCTTGACTGTGGAGCCATCTCTTCAGCCCAATTGTGGATTTTTGAAATGACAGTTCTATATTCTCTGATATAAAGTATCCAGACTCATTTTGTCTACTGCCTTGTTTGTCTAAAAAGTCTTCATCCTTTTAAATAGAAGATGGGATTATGAACCAAAATCTTGGTATTGTTTAAAGAAGTGTTGTCAGCCTTCTTGATATTAGCTAGTGTTACAGCTAGTTAAGGCTATCCCATTGGGATTTTAATTTTTCTTCATTAATGAGTAACTTTGTTTTGCACTCCTTTATATGTTCTGTTGATCCTTATGAAATTCCTGTTCAGATTATTTGCCTTTTTTTTTTTTGATTTTCTTAGTTTAAAAATTGAATTGTGGAACTCTTCCATATTCTGAATATGGTGATTATGAGTCCATCAAACACACACACAGACACACATCAAGATGCTGCATGTATTTTCTCTAACTCCATGATTGTATATTTACCTTTTAATTAATTAATTTTAAATATTTTATTTATTTATTAGAGAGAGAAAGAGGCATATATATGTATATACATACACATATATATGTGTGTATACATATATATATGTATATATATATGCATATATATATATGTATGTATATATATATATATATATATAGAGAGAGAGAGAGAGAGAGAGAGAGAGAGAGAGAGAGAGAGAGAGGAGATACTAGGTCCTCTAACCACTACAAATGAACTCCAGATACATGTACCACCTTGTGCATCTGGATTATGTGGGTACTGGGGAATTGAACCTGGTTACTTAGGCTTTGAAGGCAAGTATCTTAACCTCTAAGCCATCTCTCAAACCCTAATTACTTTAAATTTACATATAGTGAGATTGACATATTTGATGCATGTGCAATTATTAATATGCTAAGGTTTACATCTGCTGTCTTACTGTTTTGTCTTCCACCTGTCTCTTGCTCCTTGTTTTCTTTTCTATTGTCTTTATGGAGACATTTCAACTTCTTGTGATCCAGTCACCATTTATAGTGCTGTGAGGTAGTTACTATATTACTTCATCTAGCTTTCTTAGTGGCTGTTCAAGGTATAGATGTCTAATTTATGATAGTCACTGATATACAACTTTTACTATTGCAGATGGTATATAGAAATATTACTTCCAGGTAGTCTGCTTTACTTCCTCATTTGAAAATACAACTGTCTTAATATTTTTTTCTGTACATACTCACTGAGCCTCCATCATATGGTGTCTGAAGTTTGCCTCAGTCATCATTCATCAGTATGATTCTATTTTGGTAACTATCTTAGCTATTCTTTAAGGTAATATTGTTTAAGGTTTTCTTTGCCTAAGAACATTTTCATTTCCTTCATATTCCTGAGGAATATTTTTGGCCAAACCCAAAACTTGTGATTGACAGTTCTCTATCACTTTAAAAAATATGCAACCACTTTTTTTCTTTGCCATATGGTTTCCGACAAGAAATTGCTGTCATTCAAATTGGTGGTCCTCTATATGTAATATAACATTTGAAAATGTGTCTTTGCTTTTGATTTTTCAAAATCTTAATTATGATATATTTTGGAATTAATGTTTTTGAGTTTATCCTATTTGAGGTCTTCTTGGATCATGGAATCTATAAGTTTGCAATTTCCACATTAAGAAAATTTGCCTATTCTTTTAAATAGTTTTTGAATTTTGTGTATGCCTTGTGTGGGGGGTTGGTGGAGAGGGCGCACGATGGCCTCTTGCCACTACAAATGAACATGAGATGCTTGTGACACTTTTTTGCACTCAGCATATGTTTATAGTTTTGGAACTGAACCTGGCTGGCAGGCTTTGCAACCAAGTGTCTTTTACCACTGAGCCATCTCCCCAGCCCCCACCCTATTTTCTATAAATGCATATTTTTCAGTTCCATCTGTTCTCTCCTTCTGAAACTCTGATCATGTGAACATTAGCCTTGTCTGTTTTAGTCTTTCAGGACCCAGGGACTTTGTTAACTTTTCCCCAATCTATTTTTTCTGTGTTCTTCATGTTGGATGTATTTTATTGATTCATTCTCATGTTCACTGACTCTGTCCTGTATCCATCCTCTCTTAGTGAATAGAGTTCATCCAGTGAGTTCTTTTATTTTTATTTATTTGAGAGAGAGAAAGAGGCAGAAAGAGAGAGGGAGAGAGAGAGAGAGAGAGAGAAAGAGAGAATGGGCATATCAGGCACTCAAGCCACTGTAAATGAACTCCAGATACACATGCCACCTTGTGCATCTGGCTTACCTGGGTCCTGCGGAATTGAACCTAGGTCCTTAGGTTTTGCAAGCAAGTGCCACAACCGCTAAGCCATTTCTCCAACCCACAATGAGTTTTTATAAATTATTTTTATTATATTCTGTAATTATATAATATTCTCTTCTTTTTCAAGGTAGAGTCTCACTTTAGCCCAGGCTGACCAGGAACTCACTTTATAGTGTCAGGGTGGCCTCAAACTCACAGCAATCCCCTTACCTCTCTGCCTCCCAAGTGCTGGGATTAAAAGTGTACACCATCACGCCTGACCTATGATTTTTCATCTTATGTCTATATGTTTTGTTGACATTTGTTTGTTTCGGAAGAGTTCTTAAATACTTCTTGAGATATGTTTATGGAGTGTCTTTGATGTCCTTATGAGGTAAGTCCAAAATCAGACCCAGTTTAGGCTTGGTATCTGTGGCTTGCCTTTTCCCCACTGTAGCAGATTCTCCTGATGCTGGGCATGATGAGTCGCATGTAAGGATCTTGGGCATCCAGAATGTTATGAAACGTGGGACTTTGCATCATCCCCATGCTGTGCTAGTGCACAAGTGCTGAATGGGAACACATATGCCACCTTCCTGCAATATGCCTGGGGCACTGTGGTGGTTTGAATGGATGGCCCCCAATATATTCAGTTTTTTATTTGTTTGTAGTTTGCATCTGCAGCCACCTGGCTGGAGGCAGTGTCAGTGGGTGGATCTTAAGGTGTGGGGGTGGGTTTCAGATTTCAATCTAAAGATATGCAAATTGTGCCTAGCTGGAGTTCCTAAAGTGTGCTATATGGCTTTTGGATTTTTGGCTTGTGCTTCTCTCTCTCTGTTTGGTCCTGTGAAGGCAGGCCAGCATCTTCTGCCATTTATGGAACTTCCCCTGGATCTGTAGGCTTCAGTAAATATCCCTTCCTCCATAATTGTGCTCGGTCTGGAAGTTCATCTCAGTGAACCTGAAGCTGTCTGCTACACACACTGATCTACAATGCTTTGTGGCACAGAGCTGAGGCAATGTGGCTCCTCTTTTGTGCCTCCTCCTGTACTGGAGGGACTCTTAGGGTATCCTGTGACACAGTGTCCAAGTTCTTTGTGTTTCAAACAATGAATAGGACAAGGAACAGAGACATTGTAGTGAAAGTATAGGTTTATTAAAATTGATAGTAGAGGGCTGAGGAGATGGCTTAGCTGTTAAGGTGCTCCCTTGCAAAGCCTAAAGACCCATGTTTTAATCTGAGCACAAAGCTGAGGCAAGCGCAAGGTTGCCCATGCTCACTAGATGGCACGTGTGGAGTTCGACTGAAGCGGCTGAGGCTCTGGAGTGCAATTATTTCTCTACTTCTCCTCTTCCTCTTTCTCTCTATCTCTTTAAAAAAATGTTAGAAGCATAGAATGCACTCCTCAGGGCAGGAGCAGGCTCAAGCAAAACTGGCTCAGGATCCTAGAGTTTGGGGGTTGTTTGTTGTAAGAATTTATGCAGTGGGAAAAGCAGATCTCCAAAGGAAGGACCGGGGTAGATTCTCACCCTGACTGGCAGACATGCTGTTATTATAACTTTGAACCATCTGCATGTTCATAGGCTATCCATCCATACATTAAAATATATATATATATTCTGCTTACTTATTTGAGAGAGAGAGGCAGATAGAGAGATAGATAAAGAATAGGTACACAAGGGCCTCTAGCCACTGCAAATGAAGTCCAGACACATTCCACCTTGGGCATCTAGCTTACATGGGTACTGGGAAATCAAACATTGGTCCATAGGCTTTGCAGGCAAGGGACTTAACCACTAAGCCATTTCTTCAGACCCCATCCATACTTTTAAGTATATTACACTGTTGTGAGTACACATGAGTTGGTAAGTAGAGTTTTTTCCTGTCTAGAACTTCAACGACAGATTGGCATTAACTGTGATTGTGTCCAGTATCATTCTAGGCTTTCTTTAACCCTCCTACCAGGATGTGCCTGAACACAAGTTGCCCGCAGGAGGAAGGTGCTATGTGCTGTACTTCTGGGGCAAAATAGGCCCAAGAGAGGTGTCTGGGGTTACTGGCCTTTCCCTATTCTTGCTGCCTCACCTACCTTGCCAGCACAAATGGGGCATTGCTTAGATCAACTTTTTATCACAGCGAGAGATAAGGTCAGTTTTCATGGGGTCTTGTTAATACTTGAAGAGTCAAGAAGAGTGATTTCCACTTCTTGATGTGAGGTACAGGCAAGACTAGGGTCCTTACTGAGTCCCTGTGATAGTGAGTTAGTGGTGTCAAACAAGCCCTGCCTCTCATTGTTTCATTGTCTTTTCAAGCTAGGGTGGGATGGAGGCTGAGCTTCAGTCAAGCTCCTATTGACACTCAGGGCCAGCATGGTCAGGAGAGGGAAGGTTCCGTCCACACATAACCTCACTGCACTAGTCTAGTACAGAAGGCGGAGCCGTTTCCTTGGCCCTACTCTCCAGAGTGTGGGAGGATTGTTTAGCTTGTGCCCAGAAGGGAAGAGAGTGAGATGCTTGGGAGTAGATGGTAGATCAGCTCCCTGTGGGCCAATATAGAAGTGCTTGGATGTGTTTGGATGAATTTTCCATTGGTATTTGGTTTGAGTGGATATATAGCCAAGAGGCATTCTGTTGTGGTAGCCACCCTTTTCATAGTATTCTGAGGAGAAGAATAGGCTTTTCTTAGAGTGTTTTCTTGGGTCTGTGCCTGTTGGCAGTTCTGACTGGGAGGCTTTTAGAGTTCCCTATGTGGAGTGCAATGGGAAGCAGTAAGGAAACCAGGGAACTTACCTCTCTGTTGCTCCTAGAGCCTCAGGTCCCTACAGAGTCTTCCTTTCCACCTTCCACAGCTTGTCTGCGCTTGTTGTGTTGTGTTAGATGAGAGGGAAGACCAGGATGGGAGGGCTCATTTATCTTTGCCAAAACTAGAAGTCAGAAGGGTATTTTTGAAGAACCAGAGTTGCTAAATTTTGGGAGATTCAATTTGGGGAGACCAAAATCTCAATACCAAATAACATGTTAGCTCCCAAAGTTTAGTGGGTAAACTTATCAGATTGGGACAATTTCTTTCTATCCCTGTGTTTTTTTAAAATTAGGTATGTGTATTGAATTTTGTTAAATGTGATTCAGTATTGTTGAGATATTATCTTTCAAGTTTTTATTGTTTTAACTCTGCCGGAGAACTTTGCAAGTTAGCAAATGTTAACTTAATTATTCTTGATGTATTATACTTTTTCTATTTATTGAATTCAATTTGAAACAGAGTTTTAGAACTTTGCTTAGCAGTTTTCCTACATTTTCATTATGAATATTGGGAGTCTATTATTTTTTCTTATAAATTCCATGTCAGGCCTTAGAGTTAGTCAGCACCTTTGGACATATTACTTTGTCGCCCACTTGCAACTCTTTTCAACCTTCTTAGTGCCCATAAACCTCATTTCCAAGTTTCAGCAGGTCTTCTTTTGCTACATTCCCACCTTGACAGTGATAATTACAGCATCTGATGGTTAGTATTTAACTCCAAGGTCAAGAATAAATTAGTGACATTTAAATTATAATCTTTTGATTTATGGTGGCTCCAAAGTGAAAGTACTGAAGTGTTACTGTCTTAAATTGTGATCAAATTTTAAGGATATATACCTGAGTAGTTCACTTAAGTAAAGAAATGAAAGTTTAAAAAAACCTAAAAGGTATTTTTAAATTCAAAATAGAAACATGAAAATATTGTAACAGAATTTGGATTTGTTATTCTGTCCATCCATCTCTCTAACACACACACATGCATCACACACACAGAACCTTTGCTACACACATGCAAGTTGTTTTAAAAATTTTTTTTTTTAGTTATGTGCACAGTGTGTATATAGCCAGGTTGGTACCATAGTGAGCCTACTTATCCTCCTCCCTGTCCTCCCCCCTCTGCAAGGACCCTTCTCATTGGGGAATGTGTGTCGTGCATTGTGGGGTTAGCCATCAGTTATGGGTAATATTCTTTTCTCTCCCTCACTCTCTCTCTCTCTCCCTCTTTGCTCTTTCTCTTTTATATTACTCATCTTTCCTTTCTGTTTTTCCTTGATGCCGGCCTGTAACTCCCAGTACCAGAATGTGGTTAACATTCACAGTGAGCTGTTGATCAGAGAAATCTACAAGGCTTACTAAAAGAAGACAAATTTCAATCAGAGTACTGGATGACCCACCAAAGATTAGTGGTAAGATCCTGCTGAAAACACCATATGCTGTTGGTACAGAACATGGAATGACCTGTCTAGAATCTGGAAGAGAGTCAGTCCCCAGACAGTTTGCTCATATATTGCCAGAAGGTGCTACATGAGCAACTGGGGGGAAATGACCCACATCTGTCCAAGCAACTCGTGGTCTAAGCTACTCAGCAGCAAACAACCTAACATGAAGGTCACACATGTGCAATAGTGGCACACGGCCATGGTGAGCAACCAACTGCTCTTGATTTAGATAACAAATTTTCTCAATGGAATGGAACCAATAGCTGGTTCTGGGAAACAAGTCAGAACCATATCCAAAAAACATACAAGATGTTTTATGTTTTATTTTGCTTTCATTTGAGACTCTCAGCACTTGTAAGGAGTGTTATTAGTGAAGATGTGTGTGGGGTGTGGGGGTGGGTATATGTTGGGGTTGTATTTAAATTCTATTCCTGGGCTGGAGAGATGGCTTAGCGGTTAAGCGCTTGCCTGTGAAGCCTAAGGACCCCGGTTCGAGGCTCGGTTCCCCAGGTCCCACGTTAGCCAGATGCACAAGGGGGCACACGCATCTGGAGTTCGTTTGCAGAGGCTGGAAGCCCTGGCGCGCCCATGCTCTCTCTCCCTCTATCTGTCTTTCTCTCTGTGTCTGTCGCTCTCAAATAAATAAATTAAAAAAAATAAAATAAAATAAAATAGAGGATGAGGGCTGGAGAGATGGCTTAGCGGTTAAGGTGCTTGCCTGTGTAACCTAAGGACCCAGGTTCGATCCTCCAGGTCCCACCTAAGCCAGAAGCATAGAAGCACATGGTGGTGCATGCGTCTAGAGTTCATTTGCAGTGGCTAGAGGCCCTGGTGTGCCCATTCTCACTCACTCACTTTTTCTCTCCCCACCCTTCTCACTGTCTCTAATAAATAAAAGAAAATGAATCTTTAAAATAGAAGGTGAAATGTCTTGGATAGAGTAAGTGATATATGCAAGGTTAAAGAGCTGATAGAGGAAGAGCACATGCTCAGTCTTGGGAATACTTGGATCTACAGCCATAATTTTGTACTTATCTACCATCAGGGCCCTGGTGCCCCTCAGAAGAATGCTGATCTGAGGTAGAGTCTTGCAATCATGGTCTTAACAGGAGTTCATTCAATATTTAAGGCATCTTGAATACTCATCCAGAAATCCTTTGAGATATTGCCGACAATGACAAATGTTCAACTATGATGGGACATACCTGGCAATGGAGTGTCATTTTTTCATTTTTGTAAGATAGAAGGTTTTCTGATCAATCCTTGAGAAAAGTAACTGAAAGTTCAGCTTTCCTTTTTCCCCCAGTTAAAAGTAAATCAATTTGGGGATGGGGATGTAGCTCAGCAGGTAGAGTGCTTGCCTAGCATGCATAAATTCCCGGGTTAGATCACCATCATTACATTAATCAGGGAGTGATATATGTCTTTAATCCCACTTCTCAGGAAGTGAAGGAAGGAGGATTGGAAGGTCAAGGTCTTCTCTAGCTACATAGTGAGGTCAAGACCGATGTGTGATGCATGAGACCCTGTATCAAAATTTTAAAACTTTGTAGATTCCATAATCTTATAATTCTATAATTAATCAATATTCAATTTTTTACACAAAAGGTAATAAAGTAGAATAGAATTAGACCATTCTGAAACCTTGGGAAATAGGAAGAGCTACTCTCAAATGTCATCTACAATTAACCTTTCTTGGAAAAAAGTATAGTTGCATGGCTAACATTGACAAATAGTTGCATATTTTCTAAATTTTAAAGTTAAATTTTACTCTATTTGCTAAAAACCAGCCCCATTGTTATTTCATCACCATTAGGAAGATTATTATTTTCTTCTTTTTTAGGAAGATTGGTTTTGTTGCCCATCATCTTGTGGAAAACTAGAATAGTGAATAGGATTGATGGAATACTCAACAAAATTTTAATCTATCTTCAATCTCTACACAGATCTCAAAAGTCTAAAGCTTCTAATTAGCCTTGAAATTTGTCCCATAGTTACAAAATTTTATTTCATGTTCAACTGAAACTTGTTCTCTATCAATCATTTTTTAAAAAATTAGTTTAGCTCTGTCCTACCGTGTCTCTCTCAGTAGCATTGATCTTTTTCTAAATTGTTGGGTTGGATGTCAATAATGAAGGGCTGAAACCCAAAAACCTCTGGGCAGCTGGGGATACCTCATCTCAAATGACTGGTGTTTTTCCAAAGTCATTTCTCAATGGATGTGGGTATGCAGTAGCTATTGCATTGCCTCCGGGATGGAGCTCACAGTCTATTATAACAATCCTGCAGGGTTGGTGCACCAGAAATCAATTCTTTGCATAGCTTTTCTGCTTTCTCATCTTGCTAACCTTCATTCCTACTGATCTCCTCTGGGAGCACTCCTCTAATCATAATTTACAGAGGAATCCTAGACTCACTGTGTTTTGTTAGGGACAGGAAATAAGTCACTTAGCAATTTAACCCAGAGAAATCGGCCATGCCTGTGCTTGAGAGTGCAGCTGGGTTTCCATCTTGAGAGATACAGATGCCTTTGTATTCATTAAGTTTTCTGGTTGTGCTATTGGACTGTGTTTTCCTTTCCTCCTTTGTCTTCTTCCACTGATGGAAATGCTGGGCTTAGACAATGTAAATACCATGTTGTAATGGATTTTGTAAGACATGAATGTGAAAGATATGTCATATATTATTGATATTTTTGTGGGTATTACTAAAGTATGACGCATAGTAAGTCCACACTTAATGGTATTCACCTTCATTTCTCTTGTCTGTTATGGAAGTAATTGTATAATCATTTTTATGTCTGTCTGTTCCAGATTTTATTGTCTCCCACCTATCTCTCCTGCTGGCAGCCTCTCACTGTGTTTTATATGTTTGTCTGCTGTAACAGACTGGAAATGCAGCAGATACAAAACAGAAGCTGATTTTCCCCATCTGATATGGACACTGTTAATTTATAACAAGGCTGCTTTGCAATTGCTGAAAGAAAAAAAAGAAAGCAAACAGCTGGTTTGATGGAAAAGCTTCCCTAATCCCTGGAGAACAGTAAGTACAGATGTGATATAAGCTGACAGAGGGTGAAAAAATAATCTTCAGGCTGATAAGTTCATGCAGCAATGATGGGCAGGGCTGGATGGCATTTTCCAGAGCAGAGAACACAGGTAGCCCACAGTAATGCAATGCACTTAGGAAAGGTGACATTGGCAAGAGATAACAATCAGTTCATCAGTGTTGAAAAAGTGATAACTACACACACACACACACACACACACACACACACACTTAAGATATGGGAATGTTGTTCACATGGAAAGGAGGTTTGCCTGCTTAGATTCCTTTAAAGATTATTGTTCTGTCTCAGTTGACATTTTCCTAAACACCAGTAGAGGACTCCAGACACTTCATTAAGTAAACAAACACATCATGATACTGACACCCTGTGCAGGCCAGGCAGCGTCCACTGCCATGAGAAGGAACTAATGACCCCCTTGATTTCAGTGACAGTCAGCTGCAATTAAGGGAAGTGCTAAACCTCCTGACATAAGCTGCCCAAATGCTCATTTAAAAAAACAAAACAAAGTGAAACAAAACGTTTGATCTAGAATGGAAGGAGGTCATGCTAAGTGTGATTATTGCTCTTTTGGATTTCACTTACCCCATTATCATGATGTGGGCATTTCACTCCTGAGTTACTATGTTGTTAGTGAGATTTTATCTCAAGCTACTTCATTTGTCCAACATTTTTAGAATCAAAACACCACAGTTGGAGAAAAACAGAAACAAGATAATTTGCAGACCAACCCCACCAACCTGAGTTACTTGGCAAGGACCAATCTTTCTGTTTTTTTTTTTTTTTTTAACATCTTAAGTTTTGAACTGATAATAGTCCTATAAGAAATGATTACTAAAGATTTACTAGCTACCAAAAATTTCCCCCCAAAATCAAATAGCTCACAAAGGGATTCTAATGAGCAGTCTATAGCACCTATTATATTTGTTAAGTATTTGTGCATTTATATGCATGTTACAAGTGAGCCCCAAGATCTGCATGGCCATTGTTGTAGTTTCCTTCTCAATGCTGGGACAAAGCACCTAATCAAAGGCAGCTGATGGGAGGAAAAGGTGTTTTTTTGCTTACAGTCTTTCAAGGGGAAGTTTCTGCATGGCAGGGAAAGGATGGTCAAGCAGAGACCCTCTTGCCATAGCAGCTGGCAGTAAGCAGTATGAGTGAGATGAATTCTAGCAAGGGGGAAGCTGGGTTATAACCCCCAAAACCTGTTATTAGCAGCACACCTCATTGAAGACTCTACCTCCCAAATTATAATTAGCTAGATTCCAGCTATTCAAAACACATGAGACGTTGGGGGATATTCCCCACTAAAATCACCACAACTGTCAATGATTCATTACATGATGTCACCCCTAGTTTTAATGAACAATCAATTAGAATCACCTAAGTCCTAGCACATGCTGTGATGTCTGGTGGTGCTGGCCCAAGGCTGTGTCTGCAGTAACATCCTTTAGATTCCGACATTATCCATAGGTGCCTTTAGAAACCAACCTTCCGAAGTGCTCCCAGCAAGCCAGGCAGCTTCTTTGTATTTGACACACCTGTGTGACTATGCGGTATAAATCCATTCATTTTCCTGTTGGATTAATGTATTTTAACCCTAGCTAATTAAGATTATTGTGGGACTCTAATTTGATAAGCAAGTGTGAATATATTTTTCCCTCCATAGCAGGTAGGTTACTTGCAGAGTATTAGGGGGATGTTAACTAGGCTCATTCTTTTGTCACACTGAGGATTTTTAAAGAGCTTCTCACCATATATAATATGTAGCCAGAGAAAAAGTTAGGTTTCACATTTGTATGCCAGAGTAGGTTGGTTATCTTTGAACAGACATCTGAAAGTGGTGGGTATGTGTATATTCACTGTTTTCTTTTTTTTTTCCTTTCAGGAAGGTTCCCCATAGCTGAGCATTCCCCTTGGGTTCAGAGCCTCTCAAGAGGCTGCAAAGCTGTGTGGGATTCTTCACTCTGTCATTCTTCTTTGCCCACCAGCATTCCTTTTAGTGGTCTTCCTGGCCAGTCTTGATTTTAAAGTCAAAGTCACAGGTTTTGAAAATTCTCTGGCCCTCAAGTACTTGCAGAAGATCTTTTGAACAGTGTGGGCCCTGGGATTTCTTTGTTCAAGGTCTTCTGCTGACAGCAAAGTGGAGCTGACTGCTGTGTGCCTGGGGCAGAGAAGCAAGGGGAAAGAGCAGCAGTGGAGAGCAACTCCTGCTTTGAGCTTGTTTGTGGATGGAGCCCCCACATCCCACCAAACACACACAAACACACACACACACACACACACACACACACACACACACACAGCCTTTGTTTGCAGATATTTTCCCAGGGAAAGGTTGGGTATGCATGAAAAAGAGCTTGCATCTTGCAAAAAAAAAAACTGCTTAAAAAGAAGAACATGGAAAATTTGCTAATAAAATTTTGTAGTTTTAAGTGACCAGAAATGCTCATTTGTCTTATGTCAGTTTTCTGTGAAGCTATAGTTACTGTCTAAGGCATGGGCTTTGTTTCTCTCTCTCTTTTTCTTGTTTGTTTTAATTTTTCATTCCAGAACTTTAACCCTAGTCATTTATACATTTGGCCCCCATCCTGCTTGTGACCAACTGTTCTAGAAACCATAAAAGTAAATAAAATTATCTTTGCATCTCCTTCAAAAATTGCACCCTTCCATTTTGACGCTGCAAGTCAAGCCTAGAATACTAGTCTTACTTGTAAGGTTCAGGAGTGACCAAAACTACGGGGACCATTCTGAGTCAAAGATGGGAGCTATTACTGGGGAAAAACAGGAGCTGCTAGGACTGACTCTCAAGAGCTGTATAGAACTCTACAGCCAGGGGAAGGTGAGGAAGAAAAGGAACTCCTTTGTTCTTTACATTAGCCATAAGGTGAGAGACCAGAAGTGACCAGATGGGAGATGAGGGGTCAGGGAACCTAGACCTGGGGAATTGTTAGGCAAGGAAGGGATAAAGGCTGGGAGGTTCCTTGAGGAATGTGGATGATCCACTTCCTTGTGTCTCTGTTGTCCTCCTGCTGTCCTCTGGTGACTCTGTTTTGTCCTGACCTAACATTACTAACAACAGGTCATTTTATTGGTTAAAACATTAGTTAGAAATCTCCATTGTTAATGGTTTATAGGTCTCTTTGAGTCATAGACCATAAGGATGGAGAGCAAGTGGGTGTTGAGAACATGGTTCTCTGATAGATGTCTTGAAGAATTGGATAGCAATATCACTCCTGGCACACATAATATTGATTGATTCTTGGAAAACAGTTTTCTCCTTTATAAAATGCAGATAATAAAGGATACTTCCTACCATAGTAGAATATTTCAGTGTGGACTTTTGGGACATCTTGATGTTCATCTTGTCCCTTTTTAATTTTAAAGCATAATTACAATGATTTAACAGTTGATGGAAAGTAGCAATACTTAGTAAACACCTAGGTATCTAGCATCATCTCCTGTATTTCTATGCTATTATTACCCACAAGTCTCCATTGATACAAGCTTCATGAGAATGAGGTTTATGTCACACTCATTACTGTCTCAGGCCCCTCAATAGGGACTTGCTGTATAACTCAGTAAACGGCAATTTGTTGGGCTCCTAATATTTATACTGTTGCTTTTTCATGGTTCAGGTTTGCCAGCTATGTTTTTCTAAAATAAATGCAAATTACATGAAAATATAATCATTTTCTGCAGAATGTTATTGAGGAAAAGAAAGGGTGGCAATGAATTATGTAAAAAATCATATCTTGACATGTATTTCCAGGTCAAGAATACAGGAAAAGATGAGAAAATCAAAGCTAACCAAGTAGAAAGAAGGCAATGCTAAAAATAATGAATCAAAGAAATAGTATTTGTAAAACCAAAAAAATTGAATTAAAAGAATCAATAACATAGAAAGCAAATGTGGATAGAGAAAATCAACAAACCAAATCTGATTTGTTAGAAAGACTTAACAAATTTAATGGCTGACCCTGAGAAAAAGAGACAAAACAAAACTTTGCCAATGTTAGATATTAAAAAGTGGTTATTGGGCTGGAGAGATTGGCTCAGTGGTTAAGGGACTTGTCTGTAAAGCCTAAGGACCCAAGTTTGATTGTCCAGTACCCATATAAAGCTAGATGCACATCTGGAGCTCACTTGCAGTGGCTATAGGCCCTGGTACATCCATTCTCTCCCCCTACTCTTTCTCTCTTTCTCAAATAAATAAATAAATAAATAAATAAATAAATAAATAAACAAATAAATAATATATAAAATACCTTTAAAAAGTAGTTATTGATTAGCACACTAAAAATTAAAGCATGAATATTGGAAAAGCTTTTATTATTCATCATGCAAAGAAATAGAAAAATCTCATAAGAAAGGATACTTACCAAAACAGACACAATATAAATGAGCACATATGTTGTTCAAGTAAATTGAACATATGATAATGTTGTAGTCATCCCTCAGTTCTAATAAGATTCATGATATCACTTTACTATTCAAAACATTTTATTACATGGATATAATTGATTTTCAAAACCAGATTTGCCTAAACAACTTAGGTGGTTTTCCATTCTAAATAGTTCCCACATAGATGCCCTTTCATATTATTATAGTACTCCACTTCTGGTATTCTGCCATAGATGCTCAATTCTACCACCACTCACTGCCAGTTATATGTTATTCACATGTTGACTGGGAGGCCTCCCAGTGCAACATGGGGTTTTAACCACCTGGGAACTCTTCTCTCCCAAAAAGGCATTTCATAAGCTTCCTCTGAAATAATGTTCCTAGAGACAATTCCTGTTTGGAGATGCTAGGAGGCTTTGGTAAAAAAATAATGTAATATTCATCTCTTTTTTGTTACCTCAGGAGACTGGGGCACTATGGTGCAATTATTTTAAATTTTTATAATAATTGTCCTGTTGCATACTTTATTCAGTGAACATAATTTAAATTTCTTCTCATTCCCCCACTTTTCAAGTTTTCCTATTCCAGTAGAGACACATTCTGAGTTGAAAAGAAAGAAAAGAAAAGAAACAAACAAACAAATAAACAGAAATGTGGTTCTGGAAATATGAATTCCTTATTTTTCCCTTGCTGTTTTTCCATCTAAGTGAATGCATTAGATTAGATTTTCAAAACGGTAGATACATCTTCATAAATTCATTGTCCTATAGTTCACAATCAGGGGCAAATATATTTCTATGTCTTTCATATGTAAATGAGAGAAAAACTATGAAATTATCGCAGTGAGACTACTCACAAAAAGAAAACAGAATGGCCTTTCTTCACATGAGGTGCAACATTGCAACATCTGTGCTCATGAATGCAGCTTTCTCTGTCTTGGCTTTCTAGAACAGAGTAATAAGATACACCCATGGAGTGAGCTGTACAAAGCAAACCTGGCCAGAGTATATTTACAATTTGATTTGAGTCAAGTAGGGAGAGAATCTTATTCCTCAACATATATGACAGATGATAAGATATATGTCAGTTCATGACAATGTACAGTGTCACTTTCCCAGAAAAAATATGTCATGGGAAAATGACTGATTCACTTGTCTTTTGATAAATAAAGTAGTTTTGCATCAGTTTCTTTCTTTCTAATATGTCATTTTACTCCAGTGTAGAGTGAATCCAATATGCTTGGAGGCTTACTAAAAACAAATTCATAAGAATAAAAATAGAATGAAGAAATGCCATCATTGTTTTTATTTGCCATGCTGTTAAGAAAGTTCTTACTCACTTTTACTCTAATGCAAGGTAACATTGAGTAGCCACCTTTTGGGGGTAATTTGCTCTGGTGGACTTGCACCTTGACCTGAGACATTTTCCAAAGGGTTTATTTTTTCTTGCTTCAAAATTGAAAAGGCATAGTAGGATTTTCATAATGTAGAGAAAGATCTGCTTAAATCCAAAGGAAGGTGAAAACCTAGTCGAATAAATGAACTAATTGTTCTTCAAATAAAATCTGTGAAAAATTTAAATGAACATCTGTTTGAAGAATAGAGCTATTAAAGGGAATGTTCTGCACAAACAATATGTCATGCAGAATAGTCGCAAAATAATGCCATGAAATAGTTTAATTAACTCACAAAAGAGGAACTCTAGTAAGGGAAATATATGCACTGCACTCTGGAGATATTTGACAGTCTTCAAGATTAGATGTGATTATGATTATAATTATTTTAGTAAATTGAGCCATAATTTTTCCTTCTGTTATAAAATAAGGTATAGTATGAATCCTAAGCAGGATAAACCTTTAAGCACAATTAATTCATGTGGATCCCGACTTTTGTTAGAGCCACAGCATTGCTAACAGTTCCTTTATTTCACTGAGGTACACTTCTGTAAATGCAATTGAGAAAAGCAAGTATTCAACACACAGCCTAAAAGTAACAAGATCTGATTTTTATGTGTGCTGTGTGGAAATTGGTCTCAATATTTTTGTAGGTATTACTTTCTCCATAGATTTGGATATCTAAAAGCAATGTATATTTGGCCCTACTAAGTATTACTTGTTTATCAGATTATGGTGTATAGTGGACATGAAGTAATTTTATTTTCTTAATAACAGAGAAATACAATCAGAGACCTTACAGTATTAAACATGAAGGGTACACTAGCATTTGTGTATGTGAGGTCAACTACTTTTATTTGATGTAGATTCATTGACCATGCATTATATATCAAGTTTGTTTAATATTATTATGCAAATTTACTAAATCTATGCTACCCCATTATTTTTCATTCTTCTCCATTTTGGAACTTGCATATTTTCATATTCATAACTTTAGTTAGCAATTACTGGAGTGGTACATTTTCTGTATATTGCCTTTATCGCTCTTATTAGCTGAAATTACTGCTGGAAGGAAATTAATCAGACAAATTAGTATGCTTATTCATGAAACCTAGATTACAGTAAACCTCAAGATTAAGACTAATGAAACAATTACTTATTTAATCATTACTGAAAATGGGAACATTGCTCAGATATCTGACAGTAACTCAGCCAGTGTTAGAAGAAGACAAATGAACTGTTTTTCTTGACTGCTCTTTCATGAAAGTAAGATTATTATCACCTGCTGGGAGTTTTGCTTTCATATGCAGCAATTTTCCTGAAAAAGTTCTCCTCTTACTAGTAAAAGAAAAATCCAATTTCTCCTCTCCTTGAAAACTTAAATTATTCTGAATTTGACATTTGAAAAGTTAAGATCTTGGCCAAGACTACAGACACTTAGTATGGATGTGATATGTCTGCTTTTTTAAAAAGAGTAAAATTGTATTAGAAGTAAAGCTATTTACCTAGGCATTTTAAAAATTAAAGTAAAATTATAATCTAAGGTAATAACATTTTTGAAAGCACAGGTAAAACAGGCTATTTCCCCCAATGTCATTGCATCAGCTACCTGGTGCCCCAGAGCAATTATGATTCAGTTGTTTCTACTTTAAAGTTTTCTGGTGGCTGTCTTCATTTTGGACTGTTTTTCTTGTATCATGACTATAGACGGGAAGAAGTTTTCTTTCATAACAAATGGATATATTAGTCCATCACTTCCCATAGCCTAGTCCCATTTCTCAAAATGTTATGATCAACTTTATAACCTATTATATTGTGACTCTCTAGAGGAACAAATCCAATGAGATGAGTATATATTATAAAGGGAATTTGTTAGATTGGCTTACATGATTCAGGCTGGGCAGTCAACAATAGCTGTCTGCAGGCTGTAGAGTTGGAGAACCCAGTAGCTGCTCAATGCATGATGCTGGATGCCTCACTAGTCTCAATATGACACTGGGGAATTACTGGAAGGGTGCTGGTATTCATTCCACATAGGAGGATTGAAGAAACTGGGTTCTGATGTCCATGAATGATGGTAGCAAGAAAGTACATGCACTTGCCAGCAACTACAAGAGTAGCCCCACATAAAGGACCACTGCTTTCCTGGAACTTCTCCTTAGGCTGTCACCAGGAGGGCTGCCCACTCTAGGGGAAGGTCTTCACTCCTCATTTACTGCTTCTTGGAAACATCCTCATACCAAATACTGAAGCAAACAAAGAAACAAGCAAACAAAAACATACAAATCTCTAGGAACAGGATATGACCTTGAATTCAAAAGACTAAGAGTGTTAGGCCAGAAAAGTCTCTAGCCAGTCTTCTTTCCTTTTGGGCTCTTAGAATGTTGATGGAGACTAATGAAGCAAAAGAATGGATGGTTCCCCTCTTTGAGTTAAATGACTGGCTCTAAACAAACAACTTGTGACAACTATCATGAGCACATTCTGGTAAAGTAGCAAGGTCCCCACCTCTCAAGGTCAAGACTGTCAGTCCACAGCTGTTATTCAGAGTTTTCAATTCTATTTAGGACAATATTCTTAAAAATTCCTGCCAGGGAATGTAATGCCTTATGTAAAAGATCAAATGGAAAAAGTAGAAAAGAAAAACTCAAGGGCAATTGACAAAGGAAGGAGTAAAACTGGAAAACAAGCTGTAATTACAGTTCACAGTAAGATTAAACAGCAACAGTGTTCTTCAACAAAGAAGCACCCCTTGAACAAGAAAAATCATTGGCAAACTACAAACAGGGTAAAAGAATCCTTCAAGTCAATTTAAGGTTTGGAATACATATGCCAGTCAATATTTTCAGAAGAAGAATCAAAAGACAAAAAGATGAAAAACTAGAGGATAGATTAGAGAGAATGCAGTGGTTTGTGTAACAATGTGAGACTCTTCTTGCATTATTTGAAGGCATTCAACAAGAAAGAACTGAAGAATCAGAACCTGGGTGTCTAATATCTTTTTTTAATAAAGAAGTTGTAGATAGCAGAAAAAAATAATCGTTCTGGCCAGAATTAGGGAGTAGAGAGAACAGAGATCATGTTTTTCCTTTTGTTTCCATAAGATATTTAACTTTTAAAATTATGTATTTGTATTAATTTATTTTGATATAAGTGATTTAATAAAATTCAAACAAACAAATAGGTGAAACGTTATTGATTTGTATGAGTTATGCTTTGCCTACCTGTATTCAAATGCTTAAAAAGAAATCAACTTATAAGGGGAAAGCTTCATTTGGGCTCAGTTTCAGAGGTGACAGTGCCTTGTGGCAGGGAGAGAGTGCAAAGTGTGGCAGCTCACATCATGTTGACCAAAGGGCAGAGAAAAGGAGGTAACACAGGAGAAGGGGTCCCGGAAAGAGGAAGCACCAGTTACAGATCCCCCCAACAAGGCTCCATCTCCAACCTTTCACCACCTCCCAGTCACCTGTGTTAGAAGTTACAGAGAGAAATAACTAATCCATTAGGTCAAAGCTCGCATGATTTAATCCTCTCTAAGTGCTTTCACAGGCATACCCAGATGTGTCCTTCATTAATCTCCACAGCATTTATTAATCCAATCAGGATGACAATCAAATTCAGCCATTATTGGGGTCGTGTCTTTTATTGAAAGGAGGAAAAGAAATAAATTAAGCAATATGAACCAAGTAAAAATAAATAAATGAATTTATTTATTATTTATGTATATTTTGAGAATATATTCATAATTATATATTTATTATTTATATATTTATATAATTTAAATTAATTTAGTTTCAGTGGTAGAAACATGGGTATTTGGTGCAATGCACACTGTAACTTGTAAAGAGGTGAACCAAACGTGTGCTAGACTAGATCGCTGCTCACAGCCTTGGCAGGGAGTAGCAGGGGGTTTGTATGAAGGAACCCTGATGGAAGTGGAAAAGCAGTGAGCTTACAAGGCCATCATATAGTGAGAACCATGGAGATTGATAGCTGAAAGGCTACATGTACTACATCTTTCCTGAATGTTGTTAAGGTTTGAACCTGAAGTGTGCCACCTAGGCCCACATGCTAAATGCAGTCTCCAGCTTGTGGTGCTCTTTTGAAGACTGTCAGCCTTTAGGAAGTGGGCCTGGGTAGCAGAAGTAGGTCACTAGCGATGGACCTACAAAAGTACCTGTCCTGGTGCCAGTGTAGTGAGAAGCCACTGCTATACCTTCCTGCCCCCACGAACTCACCATGCCTTCTCTCCTATAAGGGCCTGAAGTCCTTCTGAAACCATGGGCTGAAGTAAACTTTCTCCCTCTAAATTCTTGATCACTGTCAAGTATTTGATCACAGTGATCCAGAAAGTAACCAATACAAAGTTTGTTTACAAAAGCTTGGAAAAGATACCACCACTAACATGAGAACTATATTGTTGTCTTTGGCAGATCAAGGAAATTGCTTAAAACTCAGCCATTTGCAGTTGTGGAATATTGTCTTTGGGGCATAATGTGGTCATTGACCTTGTAATCTCTCAGCATCTATGATTACCCACAGGAGACTTTTTAAAAAAATATTTTTATTTATTTATTTGAGAGTGACAGACAGAGAAAGAGGAAGATAGAGATAAGGAGAGAGAATGGGCACGCCAGGGCCCCCATCCACTGCAAATGAATTCCAGATGCATGCGCCCCCTTGGGCATCTGGCTAACGTGGGTCCTGGGGAGTTGAGCCTCGAACCGGGGTCATTAGGCTTCACAGGCAAGTGCTTAACCGCTAAGCCATCTCTCCAGACCCACAGGAGACTTTTTAACATGCTATGGCCCATTAACATTCTCTCATGGAGTGGGGAGGGACTCATGAGGCCTCATCCTTCCTTGAGGATAGGAAAGTGGTTTAATAGTTGCCAGGTGCAGGAGACATTTTCTTCAGTGGTATAGAAACTCTTACTTTGGCCATGTTTTTCAACTAAACTCAATGGTTCACCAAACTAGAATAAAGTGGTATTGATTTATGTTCTATTATTACTGCCTTATCTTTCCTAAAGATACTGTCCATCACCCAAGGAAACATTCACACAACAAAAGTGATCATCCCATATCTCCTAAAGACACAGTTTTAGTTGGTTGAGACTGTCTCTTTTGTTTTGTTTTGTGTTGTTTTATTGTCTCACATGCCCCTCTGGACCAAGCACAACTGAGTGGTGTCCCTCACAGCAATCATCCCACACTTGCTTTGCCCACTCCCAACTCCAGCCCACAGAGGATGGCCACAGGGTGGGGGGTGGGTTTATGCTACGACTCTGGGACCCTGACTCGGTTCTGGGAGCAGCTGTACATATTTCATTAACTTTATATAAAAGGATAATAGCCCTTCTGTGTGACATTCCCTGCCAATGGAAGCAAGTCTGAAACCTGTTCAGGTTGCTACCTGGACCCTTCTTCAAGGGGACCTGCACCACTCAGAACTTTCAGCAACTCTGATTATGACTTTTCCATTTCAGATGGCCCAAAGTCCTGGGGTGGCCTCCAACTTGTCAGGTCTTGGACACGTTGAGTGTCGTGAATGAACTGGGGCATGTCAGGGGTTGCCCCTGACCCACTGAGAGGCAATAATCGATAAGAGATTCCCTGGAGTGGGCAGCATCCATTCCTCTGGCCACACCTCACCACATGCCACCTTCTCCAGCCATTCCAGTTTGTAGGCATCCCAGGCAACCACATCAGGCACATGAATAAGCCCTACTATGTGGCTGTCTTTAGCTCCTTCCTGCAGAGCTAACACTAGATCCCAGGGCAGGTGTAGCGTTAGGCCCAGGCGCTGAAGGCTTTGTGCTCACACTTCTAGTCCCCACTTGGCCTCAGAGCACTCCAGTCCTGCAAGACATATGGGCCTGTTCCACTGGTCTTGAAAGCCATGAAGGGTAGTAGAGAATCTTGGGGAAGAGTTTCTGAAAGGGGCTAATATTTGACTTTTATATATGTGACTTCAGGAATGGGATAGTGTCTAGATGTGGGGTGATCTTTTTTGTAGTGAGTGTTGTAGTGAGCTGGTGCTGGCTGAGGGAACAGGGTGGGCTTAGCCACCCCAGGAACACAGCCTTTCCCTGCTCTTTTAACTCCCTCACCTTTTTAACACCCTCACGGCTTTTCAGGCAGTTCCGCTGTTTACAGGGTCTTTTCCATGGCGAGACAGGGCGAGAGAAGTGTGCTTTCTAGGGTTGTGTCTATAGGCAGGAGAGAGGAGGGTCTTCCCGGGCAAGGTCAAGTTCTGCCATTGTGCAACCTCATCAGCACCATGAAGCACAGAGACCCAGGGCAGGCCTGTCCTTCACTTCCAGCCTGATGGGACTGTTTAGACAGAATAGCTTTTAGGTCTGGTATCTGCCTCCCCTCCCCCAGATCATAGCTCTCAGAGGGTGCCATAAGCCTGCTGGTCCTTGGGGTCTTGCTGGCCTCACACTCCATCTGTATAATCTGTGGGTCACTGCCATCGTGGTTCTGTAAAGTCATTATCTGCATTGGGCCACATCAGTTCAATCCTCTGCTTGTCTTTGTCAAACTTCTTACCCAGCTGTGCTAGGTGCAGCCAGGCAGAGAAGTTGATGTTTGTTTTCCCTTCTCCAGAATCCGCTTCTGTCAGGGGGACACTAGCCACAAGCCCTTATTCTTCTCTCAGCAGTCTTCTGGCCATAGGCCTCTATGCATGTGTCCACCTTGACCCTTAGGATCTGGAGGTTGCTTATTCTCTTGTGAATGCCACTCTTCACAGGTTCACTGCATAGGCCAGCAAAGGGCCCTTCAGGGTCAAGGCAGCTGCCACTCCCATTGCCTTCTGGAACATGACGTAGGCCATCTGGGCTTGGAGTGAAGAAAATTATGGCTTGTTATCTTTAAGTTTCCTAGTAAGGTCAGGCTTCTTCTGCAACTCCACAGCCTGGTGGTGCTACAGGGGACAGGAGTCACCAAAGGCATTCCTCTGAGCAGGAGGGGTATGCATTGAGAACAAAATGGGTATGCTTCTGAGGGCAAGCTTCTGAGACTGGATACCTTCTCTAATTTTTGCTTGCTTCAACACTCAACTAAGGGCAAAATGTCACACCAAAGGGGACCCCCAGCGTCCTGCTCTTTTTCTGAGAACTTGAACAGAATAGTTGATTCATCTGGTGGGATTGGAATGCAGGTCTCAGAATCCCAGGCTACCCATCCCATGCTGTGCGTCCCACGCTGGGCTTTAGTTACTTATAGGACCGGCTGTGTTTAAGACACTTCACGAACATAATTGTGAAAGGACTCAACACCAGATTATATGATGAAAAGTAAGAAGGACTAGTGATTTAAACCAGGGGAATAAAAGACTTCTTGGAATCTATTTTGGCTATCTTGTCATATTTTGAGTACTTTCATGTAAAGGAATGGATTCCACTGTTTGAGATTGGACCTGTCACATGGATAAAGATAAAGAAGATAAAGGAGGCATGTGACAGAATTAAGACACAAGTAAGGAATGAGAGAATACTATGCTTACTGACACTATTCCAGTGTTAAGGAGCAACCAGATGGCCATCAATTAAACATGTTGAGAGTCAGTTGTCACTTTATAATAAAAGTTATGTCCATTGCAGATTAATGTCTGATTTAGGTCTAATATTCTAGGTTCTAAGAATTGTCAGTCTTGAGATTCAGTGTCTAAATAGATTTTTTTTTCCCAATAAATAAATATTGGTCACTTCTTAAGAATCAGGAAATAAATAAATATTGATTTTTTTCCTCCTGAAGTTTTAAATCCAATAAAGGACCTAAGAATATAATTCATTAATAAATGATTTTAATTATAGATTTTATTATAATAAGTATTAGGAAAAAATAAAGACTATCATAAGAACATATAACTCAGGGTCTGATCTAGTTAAGAGGATGAAGGAAGTCTTTATTAAGGAAGAAAGTTTTCAACTGAGTTCCAAAGGTTGATAGAACCATGAGAAATGATTCCACTTTCACAGTTGGGGTCCAGGAGAGTTTCTTGGATTAGAAATGTACAATAGTGAAGTAGAAACCACTCCTTATCTGTCAACCATTCTTGTAAAGATCCTTTTATCACTTTCCTGATTTATTGATGCACTATGGATGTTGGCTCAGGGTTGATTTTCTGCTTTGTAGGCAGCTCTTTGTTCCTTATAGCCTAATTGATTAGCTTTTGATTCATTCTTTGGTTCTTTTGTTATCAGTGAGTGATTTTGTTGTTGTTGTTGTTGAATAAGGACCCATGTCCCACTACACTGTATTCATAAACCCCCAAAAGGTTGGTTCTGAGTTATATCTACAAAGGCAAATTAAATTCCTTCCTTTCTCTTAACTTTAGAACTAAAAATATTGTCATTTAAATACCAATGTAAAACTATCAATTCAATGATTGTTAGAAATTTTTAACATAATTTCAGAGTCTAAATACAGATTATTCAATAAATAAACATTGGTCACTTATGAACCAATAAACCCAACATAGTTTCTATCTGATGCCACCCTTTTCTTGAATATATTCTAGAAATCTACAAGATGAAATGTTTAATCCACATTAAAGGTGGACAAATCTTCAAAGCATAGAATGGTATGAATGGAGCAGCGAGGATTTAGGAACAACTACCATCTGAGATTTATAGCTGAGCATTCCTGTCTCTAAAACGTTGGTAGGCCAGATCAAACCAGTTAATGGCTAGAGGGACCACTCTTTAGCCATCCAATGCTTTGAAATTTCTAAGGAATTTCCCAAGGGGAAAATCAACATTCATATGCTATGTAGGCAGATATTTACATATATGAGTGGATTCAGCTGACCTAGATGTTCATTTGACAGGGTTCAATTCAGTGCCTGAGAAATGTTGGCATGCTTCAGATCTCAAGGATATCCACCATACCTGTGAAGGAGCCAAAGTGACTATTTTTATGTCTGTGAGGAATGTCCTTGAATTTGTAGTCAACTTATAATTAGCAAATACAAGATTGTGTGTAATAACATTTGACATGAACCCTACTGAAGATCCTGTCATCAAAAAGTGTCACCTAGGCTGGGCACAGTGGCACATGCATTTAATCCCAGCACTCGGGAGGCAGAGGTAGGAGGATCACCATGAGTTTCAGGTCACCCTGAAATTACATAGTTAATTCCAGGTAAGCCTGAACTAGAGTGAGACCCTTCCTCAAAAAAAAAAAAAAAAAAAAAAAAAACAGGAAAAAAGGTGTCACCTAAATATTCTTGAGCAGAGTTGTATCTTCTTTCATAGTGTAACTTGTAGTAAGATGTTTAGATGGTGGCTTTTGGTTGACATCAATGCACAATAATGATGAAGTCAGCATAGGGTAAGTGCCTGGGTTGTTTTAGCAAGAGAATTTACCAATTTAGACTCTAAGTAATAAAGGGGGGCATCCAGTTACCGTCCAAAAACTGTTTAGTATTTGCTAGTGAAAATTTTCATGTTTATTACAAAATCTTTGAGTTAATTTCATCAAGAATTACTTGTTGGGCTGCATAGAGTCCCCCCTAAAGCAAAGTAGTCAACTTTTGTACTATACATAAATAATGCAAAACAGGGTATCTGAACAAGAAAATCTGAAGACTCCGTTACCTCCATTAGTCATCTACTGTCCTATGTCTGATCTAAAAGTAAACATAATTTATCAGTATCACAAGAAATCTATAACAAACTAAAATAATGCAGGATAAGTATCTTTGAACACAAATTATATTTGATAAAACATCAAATTCATCAAGTATTTTACTATGGAAATGATATAGCATTGGACATGATGTATATATGAATTATATAAATTCTTTCTATTTTCATCAGCTATCTATAGGGTGGGTAATATATATTTCTCAGTAAATATCAAATGTATTTTTGCAAAATAGTAATAGTTCACATTTGTTGAAGGTTAATTATGTTCTTGGCATTATTAAATTCTTTATACCTTTCATCTTATTTAATATGCACAATAGCCCTATTATGATTCCCACTACAAATGAAGAAATTGCTTTTAAAATTTTTTATTTTTATTTATTTGACAGAGAGAGACAGAGAAAGAATGGGCATGCTAGGTCCTCCAGCCACTGCAAAGGAGCTCCAGACACATGCACCCCCTTGTGCTTCTGGATAATGTGGGTTCTGGGGAATTGAACCTGAGTCCTTTGGCTTTGCAGGCAAATGCCTTAACTACTAAGCCATCCCTCCAGCCTGAAACTGCTTCTTAAAATGGTATATATTCTGAGGTTATTTAAAAATAAAACTCATAAATATTCAAAGTATAATCAGAATTATCCACCTGAGGTAAAAGGTAAGACCCTATTGCTGAATATACCACATGCTTCTAACATAGAACATGGAGAGAGCTGGATGGAAAGTGGAAAGAAGCTAGTGCCCAGATGATCTGTCTGTATAGGACTAAAAAGCACTATATGAGCTGCTAGGAGAAAATGGCCAGCAACCTTGTGTGATAACAGGGGACACTTCTATACACAAGCAACCTGCCTGACAAGATGAACACACCTGTGCAATAGTGGCATCCAGCCTAGGTGGGTAACCAACAATTCTCTGATTGCCTAAGAGATCTGCTCAGTGGATAAGAATCCTTAGCTGGAACTTGGAACAGAATCAGAATCCTATGGAGACCAAAATCATGAACCCCACCAAGAAGCTCCCACTAATCTTTAACCAAAAGAGAGGTCACACCCCCAATTCTCCCTTAATTAATGCTTACCCCATTGAAGATATGCTGACCTCAGTCTCCTTTGGAGAATCTGCTTTTGTTGTTGTTGTTCTTTTATCTAAGAAGGCAGCTAGCACCAAGGAGATAAACCATGTCTTGCCCAGGTGAAATCACAGAGGAATTGGTGAGATGAGCAAGAGTGCAGCTTCCATAGCCTGTCATCAGCACCAAGGTCATGGAGACAGACACTGAGGATACTCAAAATGCACCAAAGCAGAAATACAGAACCTGACAAGAGCACAACACTGAAGTAGACTTAGAACATAGTCACCACAGCTCAGGGAATTTTGTGGAAGTGAGGGTGGAAAGACTGTAAGAGCCACAGAATGGAAAGGAATGTCCAGAGGCATCCCTCCCCCTCACTTCCTGCTTACAATAACTGACTGCTGCTCTCACATCTCATAATAACCCACAAACCTAGGGGGAATTCCAGCAATCCCACTTGAGGAGGGCCCTCAACGGAATGGGGGCAGAGAGGAGGGAAATGATGGTACTAACATATGGTGTATCAATATAACTTTCTACTTAATAATAAGAAAAGACAGGACAAAAATATTCATTGTCTAAACTATGAAACTGAATTTATTTCTGGTATACTTTTCTTCCACTTGGTGCTTTATTATCTAAGGTATAAAGTAAACATATTAATATCTATGGTAATTGTTTGCCTAGGATAAGATTCCATTGAAAATGCACATATGATTAACCTTCACAAATAATAAAGATATCTAAAAAAATAAAAGTAAATATAATCTGATTAGGGACTGCTAACTATACAGAAATACAGCTGAGAGTGAATTCAAACTTGTCTGCAAAATCTCAAGGAGTTGGTTTGCTTTTGAGGTGCTTTTCCTCAGTTTTGTTTAAAGGAAGGTTTAAAATGTTGCAGGCCTTGCTACAAATCACATTGAAAATGCCCTGTGTGTGTTGGTGTGTTGAGAATTTTGGATTTCATGTCTAGACTTTGATGTGACATTGGCAGGTAGCTAGGACAAAGGATGTGATTCTTTGTTTTAACTGCTGTGTTCTCTAGTTGATATTAGATCAGTAGACTCAATGGATGGTGACTTATCACAGATAAATGGATGAATCTGGGGGAGGCAGGACGTTATGAACACAACAATTTTATAACTAATGCTGACATATCCAGGATGGAGATTTTCCTTTTCCAACATTCCTCTCCTCTGAACTATGCCATCCTACAGGCTCTTATACTTTCCACAAATGGTGGAATTTATTTCTCAAAGATCTGTTTCTTATATTAGATGAAGACTGACCTGGGAGTGAAAATGAAACCCACACTAGAAGGAAAAGAAAATTTTGGGGACAAAGTAACCTCATCAACTCTACATATAAATTAAAGCAAATAATAAATTGAGTCACATGATATTAGTTATCAAGTTCTTCATATTTTAAATAGGTTTTTCTTTTCTGTGGAATTATTTTTATGATTTTGAATTAGTAATATAATTTTATTCTAGTGTCTTTCATTGGAAGTATGCCCATGTGGGCCTGGTAATTGTTGCATATTTGTAAATTTATGCATAGGTTTGAGATTTGTTTCTTATTCATTAACTCTTAGACTTAAATGACTAGCTGAAAGTATAATCTTATTTTTTTTTTTTTTCCTTTTTGGAGTTAGGGTCTCAATCTGGTTCAGGCTGACCTGGAATTCACTATGTAGTCTTAGGCTGGCCTTGAACTCACAATAAGCCTCCTCAGTGCTGACATTAAAGGCATGCACCACCATGCCTGGCCTGGATACTCATTTCATTACCATATGTGTGCTGTAATGAACTTGGCCAAGGAAACATTTTGCTTTGATATTTTTTCAGAACATAATACTGTTTGATTAGGCATACTTATTTCTCTAGGAATTTAAACCCCAGTCTTGGATGAAGTGGTGAATAATTAAAAAAAAAAGTGGATGCTTGGGCTGGAGAGATGGCTTAGCAGTTAAGTGCTTGCCTGTGAAGCCTAAGGACCCCGGTTTCAAGGCTCGATTCCCCAGGATCCACTTTAGTGAGAATGCACAAGGGGGCACACGCATCTGGAGTTCGTTTGCAGTGGCTGGAGGCCCTGAGGTGCCCATTCTCTCTATCTCTGCCTCTTCCTCTCTGCTTGTTGTTCTCAAATAAATAAATAAAAATAAACAAAAAGATTTAAAAATTTTTAAAAATTGAATGCTCTTTCATGAATGAGGTTTTGATTCAAAGACTGGATTCATACAGTGGTCATTATTTTGTTAATTTATGATCTGTGTCAAAATTGATAACATAAGATCCACAGGAAATAAGAAAAGTCACCGTACTTATTTCTAGTTAAAGCACATGTCTGTAGATAGTATCAGCTATCTGGAAAGATTGAAAGAGTTTCTTAATCAAAATTCCTATAAATCTTTGATATCTGCTTATTTATTTTCTGCAGAGCAGTAGTCTTTTCATGTTTGATGTCCCAGCAGCACGAGCCTGTTTCTGTTGAATTTGATTATAGAGAGAGCTCGCTCTCCTCCTAGGGAGCCCTGCTGGGTGTACCCTGCTTGCTACCTTAGACTCTTTCATGGAAGGAGAAAAAAGGGGAAGAGGATCACTTTGGGGAATGTTGATTGTTTGTGTTGCTGGCAGAGCCTCAGTGATTTGCTCTGTTGCAGATGCTCCCTACTGGAGGTTACGTTACTGTAGCTGATGAAAGACAGGAGACACACAACTGGTTGGAGAAACACATGCGCATGCCTTGTCACCCTGTCCGCAGGGCTGTGCTGCCTACGTGTTTGCAAGTAGACTATGCTTCTGTGACACTGGTGTTTAGATGAACGATAACAAAACCTAACCTGATTCAGTTCTAGTTTTTATCAATATTTGAATAGAAGTCAGGTGATTACTATAGAACTGTGAATGTTATAATTTGGCCTCGTTTCAAGAACTATTAAATTTTAACGACTCTGGTAATGTGGTTCTGTCTCTTAAAGGTTATAGGGTGGATGTTTCTTCACTTTTTTATGAGAAGAGAGTTATTAATTGTTAGAGGATGTCACTGAGGAGCTCTTGCTTAAGCTTGCCTCTGAGTTTATTTCTGGAAAAGAAGGAACCTGGCCCAAAGAAGGTCAGTTTTCCATTGTCTGACGACCTTGTCTAGGAAAGTTTGGTAAGCCATGCCACATGGATGCCAGGGCTCTACTATAAATTTCCAAGAGAAATAGCCACCTGTAGAGATTGTTATGTTCTCTTTTATAACATTGTCATCCCTATCGTCTTTTTATGGTAATATAAGGAGCAAAAATCTCAAGCAGGGAGCTTAAAATATATAAATCCTGACATCTAGTAAATGGAAGAAATAAAAACCTCTACTGCATAAGTAAAAGGTCTAACTGTCTCCATTGGATATACCGTTTGGTTAGGAACACCATGGTAGGTGTGATAGAGACTTTATGCCATGGTGATAAAACTTTCTTATTAGCTTCTAATAAGACAGGCATGCATGCATACATGCATATATACATACATACATGAATTTAAGTCATATTCTTAGCATGAGAATTCTATTTTATTTATCAATTCAACAAATATTTATTAAACTTTTTAAAAAATATTTTATTTATTTATTTGAGAGATAGAGAGAGGAAGAGGCAGATAGAGAACAGGCATGCCAGGGCCTCTAGCCACAGCAAATGAACTCCAGATGCATGCGCCCCCTTGTGCATCTGGTTTATGTAGGACCTGGGGAATCAGAATGCTAGGTTCCTAGCTGATTGCGATTTGGGAATTGACACCTCCTGTGGGTAGCGTATTGTTGGGGGTGGGCTTATGAGTATTATATCCAGTTTCCCCTTGCCAGTGTTTGGCACACTCTCCTGTTGCTGTTGTACACCTTGTTGGGCCTTGAGAGGCCCGGGCCTGAGTCCTAGTGGAACTCCCTGAGCCTAGCTAAAGTTTGGCCACCTGTCTGTGGCCAGCTAGGACTCAGCAAAACACCTAATGGCTTCTTGCCTGCTACTTCTGTGCAGGAGTTGGAATTATCATTTTAATAGTCACAGTTTACTATTGGCCCTTACCTCTTCCCCCATCCTAAAAATCTCCGCCTTTGTCCCCAACATCATATGGGCAACTGTTTATAAAAATAAAGCGAGTTCCTGTGAGTTCCTGCTTCCACAAGACTCCTGACTCAGTGTGGCTTTTCTCTGGTGAATAGGAGAGGTTCTGAGTCGTCCCACATCCACCCTTCTCCTCAACCCCTTGGGAGGAACCAGCTGGCCTGGTCCTTCCTCAGCACTACCTACCCACTGGGGAGGAGCCCGGCATACCTGATGTTGGTGAGGTGGTGATGTCCACCCTCTGCTCATGTTGTCATTTTCTCCTGCCATCATGGAGCTTCCCCTCAAGTCTGTAAGACAAATAAACTTTTTTCCCCCACAATCTGCTCTTGGTCAGGTGTTTTCTGCCTGCAATGTGAATCTGACTGCAACATCATAGTATTATTTATTTATTTATTTGATAGTGGCAAATAGAGAAAGAAAGAGGCAGAGAAGGCAGAGAGAGAGAGAGGGAGGGAGGGAGAAAATGGGTGCATCAGGGCCTCTAATCACTGCAAACGAAACTCCACATGCTTACACCATCTTACACATATGGGTACTGGGGAATCGAGCCTCAAACCGGGATCCTTATGTATTACAGGCAAGCACTTAACTGCTAAGCCATCTCTCCAGCCCCTTATAGTATTTTTTTTTTTTTTCTTAAGGAAAGGAAAAGATTGGGATTGCTTCTAAGCCTGAATGTACCTATGTGAAGGGGGATAGCTATGTGACTTGGGCCTATCCTACAGCTATGTGCATATATGTAAGGCAGACCTTGGCTTGGCAACATTGGAACACAGATGGTCCTACAGCCCTTAGCTCCACTACTGTATTCTTGCTTTATGTTGTTCTAAAATTTTATTTAAATTATTTTCATGAAATATTCAGATGGAGGGTGTTCAGTCCTGGCATCTCCACTGGGTCTTCACTGCAATCCATAGTTCATCCTCGTGGCTCCACTGGGTGTCCATGCAAGTATCCAGCAAACCTGCTTCATGCTGCCCATGGCTGTTTCCAAAACACAAGACCACATTGCAAACTCAATGGCCCTCTCTTTCGTGCATTTCTTATATTCCACAATACCAGGTAGGATGTTAATTTGTTAATCCGGGGGAGAACAAAGCAGGCTTTGAAGAACAGGACACTCCTTGAGCACTCAGGCCCCTTCAAAAGAGTCTACATTCTTCCTGTTGCTCCAGTGCAACTGGCCCAAACTCAAAGCTTGTAATCTCTCATTTGCAGCTGAATGAGTAGTTTGCTCCCAAAGATTTCATTTTTATGCCACATCTCTCTGCTCATACCAGTCCATTTCTACACAATGCAACCCTGCAAAAGTTCTCAGGACACAGGCATAACAGCAAGCCTCTCACACAAACTGCTTCTGTCCCAGTCCAAGCAAAGCTCTTTTTTACCCTAAGTCAAATGTCATGGTCCATAGCACTTACTGCATTCAGGTGTTTCAACTCTGACCAGAATAGAGCACCAAGCTGTATTTGCTGCAAGGCATTTCTTAGGCCAGGTTTTAAATCCTTCCACATTCCTCTTAAAAATCAGCTCCAAAAGGTCAAAACCACACAGTCAGGTGTCTAGCAGCAAATGACACCACTCCTCAGTACCAACATTACTGGTGTAGTCAGGTTTGCATTGCTGGAAGAAATCACCCAACCAAGAGCAGCTTTTATGGGAAAAAATGGCAGGGGAAAATTATGGCATAAGTTGAGAGTAGATATCACCCCCTGGCCAATATAAGATGGACAATAGCAACAGGAGAATGTGCCAAACACTGACAAGGGGACACTGGCTATAACACCCATAAGCCCACCCCCCAACAATATGCTGCCTTCAAGAGGTGTTCATTCCCAAATTTTCATCAGCTGGGAACCTAGCATTCCGAACACCTAAGTTTATGGTGGATACCTGAATCAAACCATCACAGAGAGGAAAATGGTTGAGAACCAAAACTATCATTGCAAGCAACTTAACTTATAAGTTCCCCAAACTTCCATTTCCTTCCTTCAACCACCATATTTAATATTTGATTTATATAGATTTCAAATTCCTTCAGTTTAGTTGTCCTTGCTTGAAGTTGATTCAAATTATTTTTGTAACTTTTTATTGACAACCTCCATTCCTGTATACAATATAGCCTGATCATAGTCCCCTTTCACTGCCACTTTCGCTCCCTTCCTCTATCACCCATTAAACCCCCTTTTCTTTCTAATTAGTCCCTCTTCTATTTTGATGTTATCATTTTTCCTGTCATATCAAATAGGTCTTATGTAGGTAGTATCAGCTATTGTAAGGTCAGGTGGACATCACTTAGCAGCTTATCATGTTAGAATGACCAACTATAAAAACACATGCAATTTCTTGTAGAATTATACTTACATTAACTTAACCAAATGCTTCTCTAACAGTTTTAGAAGATAAGTATGCAGTTTCTTCTATTAATTTATTTTCTGGTTTTTATATTTATGTAATTTTATTTCATGATAAGTAGAGACAAGATTGTTGAAAGCTAATCAAGGACATATTCTTCCCACCTAACCATAGTTTAGTATTTATAGTATGTGTTAGTTAAATTCTCTCTCATTATAGTTTGGTGACTATAATTCCTAACAATTTATTATACGCTTTAAAAGAGCTAGGAGCCAGATGTTTGAAGGTTTACAAATGAAAGAAATGATGTTTAAAGAAGGAAATGTTAATTACTCTGATTTGATTATTATACATTATATATATGAATTGAATCATCTCAGTGATCCCATAAATACATAAAATTATGATGTGACAATTTAAAAATAAATAAAATAAAATAGAGAAACAAGATTCATTCAAACTTGACAAAACGTAGATTATCATAGAAATATATGTATATATATATATTTAATTTATAGTCTGTTTTCTCTACAGAATGCTGTGAATATGAATAAAGATTGTTTGTCTTGGTTAATTGGACCTCATCTTCTTTCTATGGGCTCACAATTCCATACTTTTCCTTTGCTCTGTCCAATGTCATAGGGAGCCTGACCCTTATAAGGCTCTGTTTGAAGGCCTGTGTTCGCAGGTTCCTGGCAGGTTTAGTCTGAAGGAGCTATTGGCAATAGGCTCACACACAGGGGTAAATCCTGAAAATTTGCCCTGCCTCTTCATAAATAGTAATTTTCACAGAAGTCATAGCTGTAGCTTCTGCCAAGCAGGTATACCAGGTGACCTGGACACAGAGTTCTAATAAATGCCCTCCTCCACCTATTTTAGTCCTTTAAACCTCTGCTTTAGTCCTTTAAACCTCCTGCTGTTGCTAATTCCTGGGTTTCCTCTGTGCCTTTACCCATGTTACTAGATATCTGTGACAAATACCTTCTATTTGAAACATAGAGTGGTTTCTGATCCCAAATGTTAAATAACCTTAAAATAAAGATTTTGAAGTACTTAAATAAGTTCAGAACTCTATTAGATATTTATTTTCAGATAAAAATCAGCAAGATGAGCCTAAAAGAGTTACAAGGGGTTCTGGGAGGTGAATGAGTATATGCATTAAACATGTCTAGATTTGCAGACTTCTTAACACATTATAACCTGTTTAGTGAGTCCCAGAATGGAATGCAGGAAGTTGAAAATGATTTTCAGAACTTTTTTATAGGAAAAACAACCCTCCTATTACCTTAGCAAGATGAGATGGATTTTATAAAAATATTTATGCTATATAAAATTTTGGTAAAATTTCAGTGATTGGAATTGAGCCTTGCGTGGATTTCATCAAATTCAATGTGAACCTTTGGAAACACTTCAAATAGCTCTTTTCTGAGCTAATGCTTTTTCCCTTAGGAGTACTTCCTATGCAGGCAGAACCCCAGGATCTTTGTCTCTGACTGAGGAAAGACTTTGCATTTAAACCTTTCCCAAGAGCATAAAGTACCTATCCATGCTACAGGAAGAGTGCTCTTCTTTATTTTTTTGATAAATTATAAATTATTAAGTTTATTGAGGGAAAAATCACAAATAGTGGGGTTTAGGAAACACTCTCATGTGGAAACACTGAATAGTTTATAAGTTTAATTTAAAGAAATTAAGTTTTTTTGGGGGAAAAGTGGAGTATAGCTGCAAGCATGTGGACTTAAGAGAAACTGAAACTTTTAAACAAAGATTAAAGCTTCTGGCATGTGGAAAGTAGAATCCAGGCAAGTGTATAGGGAAACTTGGGAAGAACCTGCACATGGTAGATTCAGAAGCCAAAGGAAAATCATGCATGTAATGAAAGAAGTTAGCCACATTATAATGCGGAAACAAAAAGAAAAGCCATCCAAACTAAGAAAGAGATTGATTTATGGTCTTCCCCCTCACCCAGCCAGTGGCTCACGTGTATCTTTGTGGCCCTAATGAAGAGAGGTCTGGGCAGGCTGAGCAGAGGAGCTGAGCTACTTAATCAAGCACATACTAGCGACTGGAGGAGTAATGCTGTGGCAGAGTACTTTCTCTGGCTTCAGTCTCCAGCAAGGTCTAAAACAAAGCAAAACAAAATGAACCTCCTCCAATCCTCATTTAGCCTAACATGAAATCAAAACTTCAATTACAGTTGATGTACAAAATGGTATCAGCTCTTCTTGTGCTACATGAAAGCACAATTGTAATAATAATAATAATAATAATATTGAATTTCAAAGGACTGGACAGAAAATGTGATATTCTTAGAAAAGGAAAATAATTTTTGACATTTAGAAATCTTCTATTGAGTACAGAATTCTAGCAAGCTCTTTAAGCAAAAATGTCATCAGTTTGTCCTATGAAGTGAGGAACAACATTAATAAATATCTGACAGAATTGCTATGATCATCAATATTGTAGAGAAGTTAGGCTCATTTGATGCATTGTAAATCAAATCAGTAAATCTCTGTTCTATCCCTATCACACAAAGTCAAGTTTTTATGCTAGAACTTACAATATTCTTTCTGTATGGACTCCTACTTCTCTTTTATTACATCTAAATATTATGATTTTTTTAAAAAAATAGTCAGGATTTTCTGCTTTTCATAACAACACTTGCCTATACTGACCTTATCTTACTCATTTTTTTTTCAGTTTCTTTTTTTTAAGTAGAAAGTTTTATGGATACTTCATATGTTAGTAGCATCATTTCCCTCCTCCCTGCCCCCATTCCACTGAGGGCCTTCCTCAGTGGGATTACTGGTATTTCCCCCTATGTTTACAGGTTATGAGATGTGAGAAAATCAGCTTGTCATTGTAAAGGGGGGTCGTGCTTCTGGACATTCTGTTCAGCTCTGTGGCTCTTACATTCTTTCTGCCCCTCTTCTGCAAAATTCCCTGAGCCGTGGTGGGTGTGTTTTAAGTCTACCTTAGTGTTGTGCTCTCAGCAGGTTCTGGATTTCTGCTGAGGTACATTTTAAACATCCTCAGTGTCTTTCACCATGACAGGCTTGCCAGGGAAGCAACACTCTTGCTTATCTCATCAGTTCCTCTGTGGTTTCACCTGGGCCCTGGCTAATGAGCGAGGAGTAGTTTATCTCTTAAGTTCTAGCTGCCTTCTGAAAAAGAAAAAGATTCTCCAAAGGAGACTGGGTTAGACATAAGATCAACAGGATAAGCATTACTAATTAAGAGAGATTTTGATGGGTGTAGCCTCTCTTTTGGCTAAAAACTAGTAGAAGCATTTTGTTGGAGTCCATGATTTGGTCTTCATAGGATTCTAACTTGGTTCCCAATTCCAGATAAGAGTTCCTTTTCACTTATTGGATCTCTTAGCCAATCAGATAACAATTGGCTACCCACCAAGGCTGGGTGCCACTATTGCACAGGCATGCCCATCTTGTCAGGTTGGTTGGTTGCTTTTGTAAAGCAGTGTCCCCTGTTTAGCACATACGTTTTGGTCATTTTCACTTAGCAGCTCATGTAGCAGTTCCCAGATGGTTTGCTTATATAGTGCTTGTTCTTTTCTTCTTTGTCTTCTCCTCCTACTTCTCCATCATCTTGGAAGCTGACCTTGAACTCATAGCAATCCTTCTACCTCTGCCTCCAAAGTGCTAGGATTACAGATATGCTCCAGTTTGCCCAGCAACATGCAGCACAGGCTGGCCTCATTCCTGCTTCTCCTCTTTAGCAGTCTTCAACTGGTTTGCACCTCTATAACCAACCTTCTCCATTCTACTACAGTTATCCAGACGTGTTGATAAGAATGAACTGAAATGATTTTAAATCAGCAAGGTTGGAAACTTCTTGAGAAAATGAACTATTTTTTTTTTCTTGTGTATCTTCCCATAGTGCTAGAAATAGGACCATTACTGAATAATAGTTTCTTGTTTTACTGCAAGATTTCTGAACTCAGGGTTTCCAAGGGATGGGGAAAGACAAAGAGATCCAAGGGTGGATCACTCAACCATTGCCATATTTGCACTGCATTATGGGTGACCAGAAGCACTAGTTGCTCCTATTTCTAGAGTCAGCTGGAATAGGATAGGTATCTCTATTGATTCTACCTGTGGTTCTCCACCTACCTAATGGGTGAGCTGGCTGGTGGCTTGGCCCACACAGTCTCTGTATGTTGACAGCTCACTCATGCATGTGTGAACTGACTTTTTCTTCTGAGTTGGGTTCTTGTATTGGAGCTACTAGACTTGACAGTGAAAGCTTTCTCATGGTATAAATGGAGACAAGATGATATCCTAGATGGGCAAGTCCATTTCAAGCCTCTGGTCACATGGAATCAGTCACAGAAAGTCTCCCAGTAGAAGCCCACTCATACTTTATGTGACAGAAGTTGTACACATAGGAAGCTGGGAAGATTTGATGTCATTTTCCCAAACCACAACATGGGAACTCTTGTTAATACCTCTTTTCTTCTGCACAGACCTCATTGTTTTTTTTTTTTCTTTTTTAACAGAAGGCTAGTTCTTAGTATATATAATTCTGACCAGGATATCTTTAAAACAACCTTGCCACCTCTGAACAAACAAGCAAGGACTTTTAATCCAAGGGATAAGAGAAGTTATAAGTAAACAAAAACATGATACCATTTCATTTTCCATGAAAGACAAAAATGTCACCTTGCATTTTACAGCACTTTCTTTGACCAGATAATATGTCATACTTCATTTAATAGAAAACTAAAATATTTGCTGTTCAATAAGATTATTTGCTACTTGAACAATGTTCAGGACATTATCAATATGTGTTTGGATCCAGGAAATTAAGGCAAGAACTATGACTGTGGAAATGTTGAAAAATATCATAAATTTGCTTTGTGGTGGTACAGCATCTTGTGATTTGACCACAGGTTGTATCTCTACTCCCCGTGGCATTGCTTAGTGAACTGTTGTAGAGCAAGTTATGCAGAGTATTCTGGACGTCCAATTAAGTAGTGCTAGAGAATCATCTTGGGGATGAAAGAGAATTGGTACCAGTATCCTCAGTTTTCAGCAGAGAGGTTCCATTCTTTGTTTGAGAGTCTTTATTTCTAAAAAGCTCTAAAGTCATAGCACGGCACAAGCAATGATGGATTGATATCGAAATAACACACACCTTGCTGTTAGGTTTTTCTAGAATGAAGCATAGAGTTAAAGTGCCAATGAGTATTTGTGTGTCCCTTGACCATGTTTTTTTTTTTTTTTTTTTAACTTGCTCTCAAAAGATATACTTCTTTGGCGACTGAGAAATTGAGCCAATGCACGCAATATTTACCAACTATTACAAGGGAAATTACATAGTCTGCTTCATTCTTGCTCTGCTATGGGATTTTAGGCAAGTAGCTTAAGTATTAAATGTTTATAAAAGAACATGACTTAGACAAATAAATATTAAAGGTCCTTGAGTACATAGCCAAGGAACAGTTAAAGGACTTGAGGCAAACTTCAGTCTGTCAGATACGTAGTCATTCCTTGAAGTCTGAGAGGGTTAGAACCAAAATCCATGATGCACACATTGCTTTTACAAAATTTAGTATTTATATATACCTACACGCATATTCTTGTATACTTTCTATATATGCATTTTATATTTAAATTATTTATAATAGTTAATGCAATGTAAAATTTATGTGCATAGCTATTAAATTGTATTATTTAGGAAATAATGAGAAGAAAATGTCTGTACGTGTTTAGCATAGGCACCATTTCTTTCCTAAAGTTTTGCAATCCACTGTTGGTTTAATCCATAGGTGGGTATGAATGCCTTTTCTCTTGTCAGTTGTGTAGAATCATCCTATGGGGGCAGATTTAGCTCTCACTAAAGGCATTGTTTCAAGTTTGCTTGGATTATCTTTCTAAGAGGAGGGATTTTATCTTATAAGATAAAGAAAACATTAGGCACCCTAGTATACAGCCTAAGGAATATAGGCTTGTGGTGTGTGCCCAGTAGAAGTGAGTCTTATCATGCTACACCAATGATGAGATTGTTCAGTCACAGCTACATAAGTAAATAGGGTGAATTGAGAGTTTAATATGAAGTGCAAAGTTTCTTCAGAGATTTTCCAGTTGCTAAAGAAGAGAGAAACTAGGAGCTGCATGATAAGCTCTTTCTCTGAGAAGTGTAAACATTTCACAATTTTGCATGTGTGGTTATAAAGAAGCCAGAAAACAGGTTCATTTTCCTAGCAAGTGAAAAATGATAGCACTTCACAGCATTAAGAGCGCTTTGCCTCTTGTACAAATACCATTTATGTGCTACTTCGTCTCTAGGCAACCCAGCACCAGAGGGAGAGTCTGATGGGGAAACTGGGTCCCTGGGAGAGTGCAGGTCAAAGGCCCTTTCCCTAATGGAGAATTTTGTGAAGCTAACATTGCAATTCCTCTTTGAGTCAGAAGGAAGAAATAATAGCTTAGTCACTGAGGTCTCTTATCAACTCCTTGATGGAACATGTAGGGAGGGACATTTGCAGCAAGGAAATTTTAGCAATCAATGGGTAAGCTAAGCTAGACATCAGAAACTAAGCCATTTAGTGATTTTGAGTGGGCCTATGGAGGGTTAGAGGAGCAACAGCTGAGCCTTACCTGGGACCAATTCACACTGACCTGTGAAAGTAAAGACTATAATGAGATTAAACCAGTGACAGATGAGTTGTTTCAAAATATTTCTTTTCAGAAAAGCCTGAATCTTTATGCTGCGTGAAAATCCCTGTACTATAAATGTTTAATGACCAAAATGATATCTTGATGGAAAGCTACTTGTAAGTACATGCATCATAAACTTCATTTGATGGCTACAGCAAGACAAGCTAAAATTGAAACACAGTCATTTTCAGGATTTAAAAGTTAGAAAATTCAAACTGTGTATCACTGCCTTAAAATGGAGAACCAGGGACATGGTCACTACTGAAATACATAAAAGAGATGCATGGAGAAATGGATACCTATGCAGGTGTGGTTTTGCGTACCTTGATAATCTTAAGTTCATGGCCAGCCTGGGCTATGTGGTGAGCTCCAGACCAACAGATTGTCACAAACAGTGAAAGGAAGAAGAAAAGAAAAGGAGAAAGGAAGGGAGAGAGAGAAAGAAAAGGGAAAAGACAAAAATGGATAACTAATATCTAGATTTATGCCATGATGACTAGACTTGACAATGGTTTCAAATAGATGCAGTAAGAAAAGGGAATAACATTCCCCCCACACCAGCCTCTATATGGAGTTGGGGGAAGAGTTGTAGATCTTTGTTTTCATGAAAAGTTCACAAGTGAATTTAGAATTGGTGGTATTATCTAGAACATTTGATTGCATGATTTATGCTTTGGAAGACCGTGATGTCCAGGTCAGACAAATGACACCCTTCAGCTGGCAATGTGTTGAATAAGATGACAGGGCTCAAATAGTCAGGACTATTTGGTTTACTTACTGTCTGTCTTTCTCTCTCCCCCAGGTATTTTCTCACATGAAGAAGGCAATAGCCATAATCATTCCAGGTTTCCTAAAGAGGTTTACAAAGTACAGTTGTTAGGCATATAAACGAGGAGGCTTTTCTCTACTTCTGAGAGACTGCCCAATGGAAATCTTCTCTTTCTAGAAGACAGATTTGTGCCTAGTTTTATTAAATTTCATTTGGTAGTTCTTAGAGTATTAAGTTTTTTCATAACTATTCCATGTTTAAAGGACTTTCTTAAGCCTAGATACATTTGTAATGGTTCTAGCTCAGCCAAATTGTCTACACAGAATATGTAAGTTTGAAAGTATAATGTACAATAAAAAGTCCAGCAAAAAATATACTTAAACTAAGTAGCTTAGAAGAACTTTCCATAGTATGTAGAATTAATTTTTTTTTCATTTTTATTTATTTATTTGAGAGTGACACAGAGAGAGAGAGAGAGAGAGAGAGAGAGAGAGAGAGAGAGAGAGAGAAAGAGAGAGAGAATGGGAGGGCCAGGGCTCCCTGCCACTGAAAACTCCAGACGCATACGCCCCCTTGGACATCTGGCTAACATGGGTCCTGGGGAACGGAGCCTTGAATCAGGGTCCTTAGGTTTCACAGGCAAGCGCTTAACTGCTAAGCAATCTCTCCAGCCCTTTTTAAATTTTTTTTTCATTTTTATTTATTTGAGAATGACAGAGAGAAAGAGAGAGAGGGAGAGGCAGATAGAGAGAGAGAGAGAATAGAATTTAGAAAAATAGATAAAAAATTTTAAAAATCTCAGTAGTCAGGTGATTAGGCAATTTTGGATTAATTTAGCAGCTTCAGACTTCATTATGCTCAGATTTATTAGAGTATTTTTAGATTTAAGATATTCATTGGCATCAAAGCTTTGAGTCTTCCTTTCTCCATGGTATTTTCATGGGAAAAGGAAGCTGGGGCAAGGAAGTTTTATTTGTTGAGTAATGTGGTGGTTTGAGTCAGTTGTACCCCATAAAAATATGATTTCTGAATGCTACCACCCCATCTGGTAGCAATTTGAGAATTGGTTCCTCCTAGAGGCATTGTATTGTGCGAGGAGAGCTTATGGGATTATTGCCAGCTTCCCCTTGCAGGTGTTTGGCACACTCTCCTGCTGCTGTTGTCCACCTTAGGTGATGGCCACCCTCTGCTCATGCTATTGCTTTCCCCTACCATTATGGAGCTTCGCTAATAGTATGAAAGCCAAAATAAACCCTTTCCTTCTATAATCTGCTCTTGGTTGGGTGTTTTCTCCCAGCAATGTGAACCTAATTACAACAGATAACTAGTAGCTTCACAGTTCTTTTTCCTCATTTCTTCCAAATTAGCCTGAAGCTATAACAATCATGTGTGCCTTCTATCAAGTTAAAAAAAACAGCTCCATGGTATGGAGAAAGGCAGTCTGACTACACATCTATATTAAACCTTAGTTACTTTCTAAAATGAACTGCACACAGGGATGGTACAATCACCATTTTGCCCCCTCATCCTGACACTTTAATGACACAGAGAGTTCCTAATGAATTAAGGAATACTAGTTAATTTTTAACTTTTTTTTGAGGAATACACAGAAAAATATTATTGCTCTGTCAATAGTATTTTTAAATTTAGGACATATAATATTGAACCATCAATTATTTTGTGAATATATACTAAAATTTGTAGTCCTCATAAATATTTGGCTTTAAACTACCTCTTCTGGTTCTTCATCTGGAGTGTAAACCACTATTATTTCCTTCCTGGACACTTGCAGCTGCTTTCCAATGGTCATCATGCCCATGTCCATGGCCAATGGCAGGCTTCCGTCTGCCGAAAATATACTGACGTGTGGAAAGCCACGTCTGACTATATCCATTGCTGCTTTCTTCATCAGACATCTTCCTGTGGCCAGGTGGCTTCTGCAACAGACCCCATGATTCTCCAGCAGCATGTATACATCATCATACTGTTATTTTGAAGAACAATCCCCTGCATGCAACAGAATTTGCAAATATGATGGTGCTTTATTCTTCAGATTGTGATATTATTTGGCAGAGTGGATTTTACAGATGTAATTAAGTTGCCCAGATCAAACCTTGACCTGAGCTAATCAAGCAGGAAGTGATTCTGAGTTTGCTGAAGTAACCTGGTAATTAAGCCTTTTAGAAGGATCTAGGGTATCCCTGAAGTCAGAGCCCTTTGTCAGGAGCCAGGATGTCTGCTGATGTGTTCATGACAGAGTTATTTATGGTACCCAAGACAAAAACATGACCACCTTGTTCATTAATAAATGAATGGATAAAGAAAATGGAGTGTGATTATACACAATAGAATATTATTCATCCTAAACAGAAAACCAAACCTAGAAAATTTTGGCATGTGTGATGGGGATGAGCCTAAAGGAAACTTTGGTAAGTGAAATTAGCTAAGCACATTGAAACAAGTACAAATCTCATTCATACAGAATCCTGGGAAAGGGATGGCATTAGTCAATAGGTCAAAAGTTACAGTTGGATAGAAGAGTAACCTTGGGTATCAGAGTGCATAGCAGCGTGACTATAGTTAATTATAACATTTTGCATGTTTCAAGATAACTAAGAATTTTATTTTTTAATTTTTGATACATTAAAAGCCATTGCTTTATTTGTTTTTTTCAATGTATATTTTCAATATATCCCAGGCTGACCAGGAGCTCAATTCTGTAGTCCCAGGCTGGTTTCAAACTCACAGTGATCCTCCTACCTCTGCTTCCCAAGTGCTGGAATTAAAGGTGTGAGCCACCACATCTAACCTATTCACTTTTAGTAATTAAAGAAAGTTCACACAAAATATGCATGCTATTTTAAAATGCATTCTATGGTCTGTTAAGAAAGCAGTAGGAGGATCCTTTGAGAGATATCTAAGCACTATCACATTCTAGTTCTTTCAACCTCATTAACTAATGATGTTGTGTAAATTGTAAGCAGTTCAGTGCTTTGACATTCCATATGTAGCTATGGAGTTTCACTTGTAAACAAATTATTTCATATATTAAGAGTGGAGTTTCAACTTTTCAACCTTCTGCACTGTATAAAAGGACTTCACGTGTATCCTTTGGCTGTTCTGGGAGAGGAGGCATGACTGGATTATAGGTCCCTCTCCACTATGGACTGTTAGGTGTTTAGTAATTGTTAAGTCTTGAAAGTTCTCTCATAGTCCTTATATTTGTACTGTTTCCCTCATGTACTTATTAAGACTCTGGTAAAGGCTGTGAAAAGTTAAAGGTTTTGATAAATTTGTATGTACATGGATTTTCTCATGTATTCAGTAAGGGTTGAACTACTATTGAAGGCTTTGCCTTTCTTCATACTGGTAGAGTTTTGCTCAAGTAAGAATCATCTAGTGCTGGGCGTGGTGGCACACACCTTTAATCCCAGCACTCGGGAGGCAGAGGTAGGAGGATTGCCATGAGTTCAAGGCCACCTGAGATGACAGAGTTAATTCCAGGTCAGCCTGGACCAGAGTGAGACCCTACCTCGAAAACCAAAAAATAAATAAATGAATAAATAAAAGAATCATCTAGTGCTGCTTAAGGCTGGAAGAAGCAACAAAACCTTTTCAACATTCTTTAAAGGTATAGTCTTCACCCAATTTGAATTATTTGATGTCGTTTAATCTGAGAACAATAGTAATGGGCTTGGCCACATTCCATATAACTACAGAATTTCTCTCCAGTATGGATTCTTTGGTGTACATTAAAGATTGAGAATTATTAAAGAATTTGCCACTCTTTACAAGCATTGGGTATCTTTCCAGTATGAATTTTCTGATGATGTTTAAGCTGAGAAGAACAGAAATATGCTTTGCCACACTCCAGACAACTATAGGGTTTTGCTTCAGTGTGAGTTTTCTGGTGTACAAGAAGGGTTGACCGATTATTAAAGGCTTTGTCACATGCTTGACAATGGTAGCGTACCTCAACATGGATCTTCTGATGTCATTTAAGATGGGAAGAACAGTAACAGGCTTTGCCACATTCCTCACATCTGTAGGGTGTCTCTATAGTATGAAGCATCTGATGTTTAGTAAGACATGAAGAACGACGAAAGTCTTTGCTGCAATCTTTACATATATAGGGTCTCTCTCCAGTATGAATAATCTGATGATCATTAAGGCGTGAGTAATACTTAAAGCGTTTGCCACACTGGTTGCATCTATAGGGAAGTCTTTCCCAATGGATTTTCAAATGTTGAATCAAGTGTACAGAACACTTAAAGGCATTGTCACATTCATTACATTTGTATGGTTTTGGTTCAGTATGAATTTTTTCATGTGTGATAAGGTTTGGACGATATCTGAAAGCTTAACCACACACTTTACTTTGTATGGTTTCTGCCCTGTATGAATTAAACGATGCTGATTAAGGTTTGTGTTACTCCTGAAAGTTTCACCACACTCTTCACATTTGTACTGATTATTTACTGTATGGAATATACGATGTTGATTAAGCTTTGTGTTACTCCTGAAAACTTTGTCACATTACTGGCATTTGTATGGTCTCTCACTGGTATGAATGAGATGATGTTCTTTAAGTTTTATAGGCCTACTGAAGCCTTGGCCACACTGGTCACATTTGTACGAATGAATGAATTAGATGATGCTGTCTAAGGTTCCCATCAGTTTTCAAGCTTTTGCTACATTCTTCACATTTGTATGGTTTTGCTCCAGTGTGAACCACTTGGTGTATACTTGAGACTGAACGGTATTTAAAATCTTTGCCACATTCTGTAGGGCTTATCTGCTTTATCAGCCTGCTGATGTTGGTTTGAGGATGAGTCACTGATAAAATCTTTTCTACATTCTTTATATTTGTAAGGCATGTCTTGAATATGGATGCCAACATTTTTGGATACTTTTGGAGGTTGCAGGTCTTTTGCAGATTTGCTATATTTGCCAGTTTGCTGAGTATATTATTTCAGGCTCTTTTCTCCTCGCACTCCAAGGCTGTTTTGATTGCTCCAAAAATGTGACCAGGTATGACTTACACACAGCAAGACCATGGCCCGGCTCTGGGCGGGGCAGGCATCTGCCACGGTCACCGCTGACTGGTCCTGGCTGCACGTGGAACTTGTGATCTTCCTGCCTCCACTTCCTCAGGGAATTCCTACCAGCCCACACCTAACTAAGAATTTTAAATGCTTTGACTACAAAGGAATAAAAAAAAATTTGAGTAGATAAATCTACTATTCTGATGGATTTGATCATCTAATAAGCACCAAAACATTACATTTCACTATACAAATATGAACACTTACATGTTACTCACAAAGAAAACTAGCTTGGTATGGAATATGAGGCAAGGGATCACTAGTTTGAGACAAACTAGAGCTACAAAGGAAGTCCATGTTAAAAAAAATAATTCAAAAATGTAAAATGTATCTGGTGGCGTATATAAAAGACATGGTAGTAAGAATTGGCTTGGGGCTGGGGAGATAGCTCACTGTATTAAGCATTTGCTGCACAAGTTTGACAACCTCAGTTCAGGTCTCCTTTATTATGCATAAATGTGTGGTATACATGGCAGCTTACCTGTAACCCTAGGTAGAGATCCCTGAGGCAGGCTGAAGTTCAAGGGAAATGCTCTGCCTTAACAAATAAAGTGGAGAGATCCACCAAAGAAGACATCTGACATTAACTCCTGGCTTCACATGCACATACACACAGATTTATGCACACGTGTATATAGTCCCCCCACCCCGACACACACACACACACACACACACACATACACGAGTTGTCTTATTGGGTTTCAAAACTGGGCATTTGGATTTGTAATTTTTGTACTAAAGAAATGTTTTTCTTTTTTATGTTTGTGTGTAGTAAGTGTTGTGTGTGTGCAGTGCATGTACCACGTGCATGCATGTGATTCCAGAGAAAAAGCTGGATGTTTTCTCTCACTCTTCTATGTTGTTGCCTTGAGACAGAATGCCTCACCAAATGTGGAGCTGTCATTTCTTTCAGTCTGACTGGCTGACCAGCAAGCCCTAGAGACTCTTCTGTTTCCAGCCCTGTCATCAGGACAGGGTTGCAGGCTGTGGTCATCCCCAGACTTTCACCTGGGTGCTTGGCTTTGAGCTCAGACTCTCAGGTCTTATGCTTGTGTGGCAGGCACTCTTCCTGCTGAGCCATCTCTTAACATCCAAAAGAAACAAAAGTTGAAAGGGGGAAGAAGAAGGAACAAGGAAGGGAAGAGAGGGAATAAAGAAGATAGCTTTACTTATTTATAGGGAAAGGTACAAGTTAGCCTCAATTTTTGCTTCTCATTTTTTTTGGCATTACTTTCATTTCATTTCACCATGATTGTAATTACCTATAATGATGAAATACATTACTATTATGACTTTTAACATACAATTATATACTACATCCATTAGTAATAACAAAAATAAAATACTTAAAAGTTTTAAAAATCAAAACACATAGCAACAACAGAAAGGCAACCCCACCAATTAAATATTTTATATCTAGGAAAAAAAAATCAACATTCCTTTCATTCTCCATTTTTCTTCTTTCTGAATGAGTTACATTTCATATTCCTTAGAAAGTAGATTCAGTAACAAATTTCTTTAAGTATTTCACTTCCCACCCCCTTACTTGTATTGCTTATGAAAATACCTGACAGAAGCAACTTAAGGAGGACTTATTCTAGTTCACCCTTTCAGAGCTACAACTGTAGACCACTGTGGGGAAGGAATGCAGTTAGAAGTGAGCCTACTTGTGATAGTGGGAGCTGATGGCTGTCTTGATCTCTTCTTGGGATTGAGGAAAGAAAGAGCTCAGATTGGAACCAGAAACAGATAGTACCTTCAAGAATCACTCCTTGTGACCCATGTCTACTAGCAAGGCCACCCTACCAAGGGTTCTACAACCTTCCAAAACAATGTCACCAGCTGGGAATTGAGCATTTAAATATAGGTGTCTGTTGGGAGGAATGCAGGCCATAGTCATAAATGAGGCCTATTTTTCCTCAGGCTTCTTTCAAAATTGTCCATTTGTCTTTGATTTTCTGCACTTTCTGATCTTATACCTACATGTGTCACACATATGCATATATATGCCCTTATGTGTGATATTAATATTGAATATAAATTTCATGCTTGGTGCATTATGACCTTTCTGGATGCTTGATTTAGTTTCTGTCATTAAGTTGAAAAACTGCACTCACAAAATGGGACAAAGAGCTGGATAGGCAGTACACAGAGGAAGAAATACAAATGACAAACACGTACTTAAGAAAATGTTCATCATCCCTAATCATCAGGGAAATGCAAATTAAAACAACTATGAGATTCCACTTTACCCCACTAAGGATAGCAAACATCAAAAAATCAAATGAAAATAAATGCTGGCAAGGATTTGGAGAAATAGGAGCACTCATCCACTGTTGGTGGGAATGTAAGGTAGTATAACCACTTTGGAAAGCAATATGTAGACTTCTGAAAAAGCTGACTATAGAGTTACCAACCAACCCAGTTATTCCCTTACTGAGCATGTTCCCTAACACCTTTAAACCTCAGTCCAGAGAGATTTGTTCAACCATGTTTATAGCACCTCAATTCATAATAGCTAAGAGCTGGAATCAACTCAGATGCCCATCACCAGAAGAATGGATAACTAAGATGTGGTATATCTACACAATGAAATTATACACAGCAGTAAGAAAAAATGACACAATGAAATTTGAAGAAAAATGGTTGACCCTGGAACAGATTAATCTCAGTGAACTTACCCAATCACAGAAAGATAATTGCAACATACTCTCAATCATCTACAGCACCTAACTTGAATCTACCCAAGATGCTGACATATCCAGCAAGCATCTGGAGGAATAGACAATAGGGCAGGTTGGGAGGGAAGGGAGGGTAAGGAAGGGGTAGGGGACACAAATCTAGACCCTAACAGCAATGGTACCACAAAATTCTAGATCCTAAACTGCAGACCAAAAGGTTGAACCTTCACCAGGCCTTTAGAGGGAACACCTGAGCCACAAGACACTGGAGAGGGTACAATGAAGACTGACCTTAATCTTCTACAGCTTCTCTCTCTCTCTTCTAACTCTTTTATATTAGTTACCTTTTTCTTCCTTCTGTTAGTAAGCACTGACCTGTAACTCCCAGTACCAGCAGGTGGCTATCATCCACAATGAGCTTTTGATCAGAGAGACCTACAAGGTTTCTTAAAAGAAAGACAGATTTCTGTCAAAGGTTAGTGGTAAGACCCTACTGCTGAAGACACCATATGCGGTTGAAATGTAAAATGGAAGGACATGGCTGAAAGCTGGAAGAGAGTCAGTCCTCAGACAGTCAGCATGTCTAGTGCCAGAAGGTGCTACATGGGTGACTGGGGAAAAATGACCAATATCTGTCCAAGCAACTCATGGTCTAACCTATTTAGCAGCAAATAACCTGTCATGATGCTCACACAAGTGCAATAGTGGTGCACAGCCATGGTGGGAAACCAAGTGCTCTTGATTAGGCTAACTGATCCCTCAGTGGTACAGGACCCATAGCTGGAGCTGGGAAACGAGTCAGAACCATATCCAAACACAAGCCCACTCTCCATCATCAAGCCATCACCAATCGTAGGCTACAAGAGGGCCTACACCTATTAAATTCTCTATTAAAAAAATAAGGGTTATCCTATTTATCTGGTGCAAACTTTATTCTCTGTTGGAGAATCTGCTTCTCTTTTTCATATAGACGCAGATCCTAAGGAGAGAACCACCCCATCATACCTCAAAAGGGCCCCAGCTGAAACTAAAAAAATTGGCAGTGAAGGGGGAAGGAGATCAACACAGAACAATCAGCTCCTACCAAATCAGATATCCAGAGACACGGAGGCTCCCAACAAACACCTTATCACTGAAGCAGACCCAAAATGAACCCAACATGGCTCAGGGACATTTTTTTAAAAATTTTATTTATTTATTTATTTGAGAGTGACAGACACAGAGAGAAAGACAGAGGGAGAGAGAGAGAATGGGCGCTCCAGGGCTTCCAGCCTCTGCAAATGAACTCCAGATGCGTGTGCCCCCTTGTGCATCTGGCTAACTGGGACCTGGGGAACCAAGCCTCGAACCGGGGTCCTTAGGCTTCACAGGCAAGTGCTCCGCTAAGCCATCTCTCCAGCCCGGCTCAGGGAAATTTTGAAGAAGAAGGGGCAGAAAGAATGTCAGAGGTACACGTTGGGTCATGATACAAAGAGACTTTTCTCCTACCCATAACTGTGGGCTAACTCTACATACAGTACATGACCCATATACCTCAACAAGGAGGGACCAGTGGGAGGGGGAAGGACATGGATGAGTCTAACAATGGTACCAACTTGACTGTATTCACTGAGTACAAAACTAATTAATTAAAAAATAACTAAATTTAAAAAAAGAGGGCTGGAGAGATGGCTTAGCGGTTAAGCGCTTGCCTGTGAAGCCGAAGGACCCCAGTTCGAGGCTCGGTTCCCCAGGTCCCATGTTAGCCAGATGCACAAGGGGGCGCATGCATCTGGAGTTCGTTTGCAGAGGCTGGAGGCCCTGGCGCACCCATTCTCTCTCTCCCTCTATCTGTCTTTCTGTGTCTGTCACTCTCAAATAAATAAGTAAATAATTAAAAAAAATTTTAAAAAAGAACAATAGCAAGCTATTATTACTTTAAACATTTCTGTTGTTCCTTACTCCTTTCCTTCTCATTTTTATTGTAAATACTTAACATGTTCTGTAATTGTTCTAGAGTTCTTAAATGTTCTGTTGTGGTTTTTTTTTTTTTTTTTTCTTCTTGAGGCACAGTCTCACACTAGCCCAGGCTGACCTCAAGCTAATGGTGTTCCTCCTAGGACAGCTTCCTGAGTGCTGGGATTAAAGGGATGAGCCACAATGCCCTGTTATATGGAGTCTTTCTTTATTATTTTTGCACTTTGCATATCAGTTTTGGAAGTTTCCATTGGCATTCACTCTTGCTCACATATATTTTCCTTGGCCAATTCAGTCTTTTGAAGAACCCATAATAAGCATCTTTTTTTTATTTCTAGTTCAATGTTTTCCATTTGTAGCATTCTTTTTTCTTTGTGTTTCTCATCCTATTCATCTGTCATCACACGTCATATGCTTTTATATGAGGCACTTAGCTTCGGTTTTAAATTCCTGGTTTGATATTTCAACATGTTTCCCTTGTCTATGTCTGTTTCTATGTTTTCTGTATCTCTTTGAAATTTTTTTGTCTTTTAATATGCCTTGTAATTTTTTTGTTTAAATCAGACATGAAATATCAAGTAAAAAGCATAGACATACATAGACCTTTAGTGTGTGTGTGTGTGTGTGTGTGTGTGTGTGTGTGTGTGTGCGTGTGTGTGTTTATTTGTTTATCTTGAGAGGGGTAAGCCTTTTTTGACTATTTTGCTGTATCTGTAGGTTAAAGACTAAATTTTCTGGTCTTAGTTTCATCTCTCACAATTTGGTTTTCCTAAAAAAAAAAATTCTTAAGCAAGGCCTGAGCCATGCAATTATCCTAGCATACTCCTTTGTACTATACAGGAAGTATATGGATGTGGTATTGCATCACAGGAGGGTAGTCATACTGTATAGTTTTAGGTTTTGTGAGTCCGTGTTTGTGTCTGGGGGCTGCAGCCTTCACCATTGCTCTCAGTGTCCTTCCCCTAGATGCCAAAGTAAATAGGCATATTTTAAGATGGCTTCATTTCCTCTTTTCCAGCCAGAAACATAGGGGACAATCCTTTGATCTTCAATATGAGATCCTGTTAAGCATAGGTAAAGCTCACTCATGTGTGGCGTCATCTCCAACACTGAGCTTCTCCAGAATTCATCTACTTGGAACCTTCATCATTTTCGTCCATTACTATCAATGTTTCCTACCCTAATACTGGGTCCTACAGAGATTTCTATCTGTTAGTGTCTACTCTGATACGCTGTAATAGTTTCCATCCACCTTTCTGTCTCTCCAAATCTGGATACAGTTGTTTGCCTCACCTTCTAAGTTCTCTGAGAGATTTAAGAAGAATTGTCTCTTTTTACTTTGATTAATTTTGTTCCTTGTTGTGTGGAAAGGTGAACCTTGTCTATGGGCCACAAACCAGAGTAGTAAGGCCATTACTTTACCATGAGACTTCAAACTTTGCCATAGCAGAAGGTCTTTAGAGAATTGCCCATGGATTCCTAAATTCTTTAGTTTGATAGTGACACAGCATTTATATTCATAGCTCACTGGGTAAAGTAAATCATATTATGATGCCCAGTTATTAAGATCTAGGAAATTGAAACCCTTCTTTATTTATGGACTCACTATCAGGTTCTGTTATTGATGGAAGCCAGAACACTCAATATGAGATAGTCATTTCAACTCTGCCTACACTTCTATCCTATTGCAATATATTTTCTCTGCCAAATTTCATGTCATGTTGTACCACAATGCATTATCAACAAACTTAGGCAAGGTGCTTTGATTTGCTTTTGTCTCTGTTCTTTCCCACCACCAATGTGAGCAACATGGGAAGAGAAACCATGTACATCCTACTGTTTTTATTTCCAGAGCTAAGATTATGCCAGGGCTCAGTACATATTTGGTTAACAAATTAGGGAATGCTTCTTTCTTTAAATTTTATGGACTCTGAAAACAATGAATGATTATTTGAACTCTTTATGTCTACCTTATTAGGTTCAGAAACAGTCTCTCCAGCAGAGATGAATGAAGCTGCCTAAACCTTGTGTAGACCTTGTCATTCTGGCTGTGTTCATTCTTTGCCATCAGATAGTAAGGAGTGGATGAAAAAGCCTCAGAAGTTCCCTAGGAATTTAGTGCTATTTTGAAGCAAGGGCATATATAGCCTGAGGGAAATGAGTTTGAAAATGAGTTTAGGCTTTCCAACAACATGGGCAAATGGTGTCAATAGTATGAAAAACAGAAAAAAAATACTCCTTTTATGAATTTTCACGTGTCAGATTTATGATTGTTATCAAGGTTAGGTAGTTTACACTCTTCACTAAAATGAAAAGATTCCATCACCTACTGCATATGGAATGTGTGTGCAGTGCTGGGAACGTTCTTCTCAAGGAACAGACAGACCCGGGAGGTTGAAATGTGTGCTTCCCACTGCTTCCAATGTTCGCTCTTTGTGCTGTTTTCGGCTTATCGTTCTCCCAAGCTTAATGAGTGCATTCGGGCATGTAATGAAGAACAACACTATCACACAAACAATTCATTGAAGGCAAAAAATATACTGATTTTATCAATGACATTATTCAGTAGAGTAAATTTGCAATTTATTAAAAACACTGCTTGACATCTGGAGCACTGGCATATTGATACTTATATTAGCAGTTATGCTATAAAATAAAACTTTATGCTGATGCCATTTTTCTACAGCAAATGCCTAGCTTTTGTCTTTCTACTTGCTAGACACCAAAGGTTAGAGCAATGCAATTGTGAATCATGGGTCCTTCTGGTATGAAATTCATATTGAGCTTGAAACACTTGATAGCCAAAGGCATGAGCTTCCATAGTAAATTGTTTCAATTTTTATTTCCACTAATCTTAAAGAATGGAAAAAATCAAACAAAACAAAACTAAAAAAACAGGTCAACAAAGCCAAGTTCATGCCATCCATGAAGCTGAACTCAGTTGTTGAAGACTTGCCTGATCTGAGCAATTGTCTTCTTTTCTCTTCTTAATAAAGTTTATAGAGCTTTATGTCATCTCCTCTGATCCTTCAATCTCAAGGAAGCTAACTGATCAAAGGTTATTTCCATTTCTAGATTTGATCCTGGGAGTTCAGTGGGAAGAAAGCTGGAGTTTCAATTTAAGCCAATGCTGTTTTTCAACCTAAGGATAAATATACCTACTTTTCTAACTTAGCAAAGTTGTGGTAGGGATGGGATGAGAAAGTTGAATTTTAAATAATGTGGCTAGTAAAAGGCATGTAAGTTTGTAAATTAATTATCTTATTTTTTGGTAAGCCCAAAGGCTGATTTTAGAAAAACGTGAAAAAGCCTTCCCATATACTTTCTTCACCAGAAAATGTCCAACACTGATATATGTTTCTAGAGCCTTTTTCTTATCATGTAACTATGTTTAGGAGTGAGATCTCTTAAAGGAAATTAAGACAATCATTAAAAAGTATGCAACCAGCCGGGCATGGTAGCACATGCCTTTAATCCCTGCACTCGGGAGGCAGAGGTAGAAGGATTGCTGTGAGTTCAAGGACACCCTGAGACTATATACTGAATTCCAGGTAATCCTGGACTAGAGTGAAACCCTACCTTAAAAATCCAAAATAAAAGTGGGCAACCATCTAGTGCTGGAAGGCACTACATGAGCTACTGGGGGAAAATGGCCAGCATCTGTCCAAACAACTCAAAGTCCAAGTGACTCAGAAGCAAACAACCTAATGTGATGCTCACACAAGTGCAAGAGTAGCTCATAGCCATGGTGGGTAACCAACCGCTCTCTTGGATTGGCTAACAGATCTGCTCAGTGGAAAGGAAATCATATCCTCAACTGGGAAACAAGATATCCAGATAATGATTCTGCTTTCCATTGTCAAGCTTCCAATAATCTTGGGCTATACAAGGGTCTACACCCTTTAAACTCTCTCTAAATTAATAATTGTTATCCCATTTAACTGGTGCTGAGTTCATTCTCCATTGGAGAATCTGCTTCTCTTTTTCAGATGGAAACTGGACCTGAGGAGATAAATGACCCAGCTCATTCCACTCCAGCCCCAGCTTAAACCGCAGAGGAACTGAGAAAATGAACAAGAGTTCTGCTTTCTTAGTTAAGCTGATACCAGCACAAGGGTGATGGAGAAAAATATGGAGGACACTCAGGACCTACCAAACCAGAGATCCAGAGGCTCCTAAGTACCCATCACTGAAGTAGACTTAAAATGCTCCTAGCATGGCTCAGGGAATTTTGTGGAAGTGGGGGCAGAAAGATTGTTAGAGCCACAAGTTAGGACATTTTGCACAAAGACATTGCTTCTCCCCCTTCCCCACAATGCATGACCCACAATCCCCATAGGGCTTTCCTGCATCCATCCCCAAGGAGGAAGGCCTCTTCAGAAAAGGGACAGAGAGGAGGGAAAAGATGATACCAACATGTGATGTTTACATATAATATATGCCCATATCTGAAGGGAATAGATCCCTGATACTGAAAACTTAAAACAGGGGTAGTCATGAGCGTCTGCTGTTGTCTGGCCAAATGTATATACTATGTTTATCAAACTGCTCAGTAAGCACTTCTGCTAATGTTCACACACTTATATTAATGCTACTCTCACTTTTGGTTGACAATCTTCTCTTTTCAGATAGCAGAGACCTTGGGATGACTCAGAAGGTATCATGGGGATGGAAAGAAATGACCACAGTGCTCGGTAGTGCAATAGCTGTATCACACCTTCCAAGGTTCAGAGTCTCATGCAGAAGAGGTGGCGGAAAGAATGTAAGAGCCAAAGGAATGGCAGGACTCCTTACAACATGCTCCCTCCAGGCACAAAATGGCCTGGATATGTATGGCCTTATGTCATAAATACTCAACTATATTTAGACAAGCAAAATATAGCCATGGACAATAGGTGAGTGAGTATGGACCAATAAAGCATTATAAACACTAAATTATCAATTTCATATAATTTTCACATGTCATGAAATGCTACTTATTGGTTTTCTCCCCCTCTCACCATTTGAAAAAGAAAGCATTGTAAATTAAACCCATACAACTATAAGTGATAGGCTAGATTTGGCCCATGATCCTTGTCAACACTGACCTGGTGCATAGCACACTTACTTCTTACTGCTTGAGTTGCTGTTTTGCTCAAATAATTATTTAATATGGTAAAGTATTTCAAAGGAGGACTTTTCTTACAGTGTGAATTTTCAGTCCTGTGTTTCTAGAAGTCAGGTGGTCATCGAGGCGTAGGAACAACAGTAGTTCATCCAGCTCAGGATGATAGAGAGACCTTGCCTTCTATTTCAAGATGCAATTGATGAGCATGGTTAGGCATAAAGCTTGTAAAGCCCTGAGACAAAGAATTTGACATTCGCACATGGCTAAGTACATTACTAGTCTCAATTTGGTTCTTTGTAAGTATTGGTTGAATTAATTGGCATTTCCACAAAGTTCCTAAGTTCTTGCTTATTATGTAGAGTTAACTGAACATAGATTGTAACCATCTATTAAGAAGACAAGGGGTTAATGAAATGAACTTTCTAGTAGCACTCTTTACTGCCACTTCATGAAGGTTGATTAAGAAAGACTTAAATGATAGTGGGATTTTAGCAAAGTGGCAGGCAGTAAGGCAAGGTGTGAACAATATCGGAATGATTAGCCATTATGCGCTTGATAATACCCATGCCTAAGCTAATCTATGGCTATAAATTGGAAATCTATGTAGTCTGGTAAGACCTTGCAGATCTCTAGTGCATAATTTAATCACAATGAAGCATCTAATTATTGCTATGTCCTATTATGGTTCTATTATCTTGAAAGTTCATACATATTCTAAACTCCTTTGCCTCACAGTCAATGCCATGACATGTTACTACTTAACTAATCTGGAGGTTTTCTTCATGGCTGCTACCTTTCATTTGTTCAACTAAATGATGAGTTTCTTTTAGGCAGGATCCCATTACATCAGGAGGACCAGCATTAAAATAGTTAGGAATATGGCCACAGATCTGACTGTTAGGCTTGGAATCTGCATTGGAATTTACCATTGAAGCCGACTGAATGATATTTATTTGCTCTCAGTTTATACACTCACCAATGATGATGATGACACTTTCTCAGACTGAATTCAACCACCATGAGAGCTAACTGAAGCAATGAACAAAGATATTCACACAGTACACCTTAATAAATGATTGGTAAAAATACACCTTTGGACACTATTCTGATGCTGTAAAATTCTATTTATAGGCGGAGGGACTCTATAGTCTTGATTCTTCTACTAACCCCTCATGAATTTTGCCCTTGGAATGCTTAATGCTTATACCTCTCCATTTGGAAATTTAATATGCATCCAAGAGTTATCATGTCCACATAATATATGAATTTTTCCTGCCTCAAACTATTCTTTCTCAGTCTTATCCATTCTAATAGAAAAGGTAATGTAATTCTCCTAGTTTTTATGCTGAAAAACTGAATTCAATCTTGAAGTTAACATTGACTTTTCTTTCTCATCTGGGAGCTTAATAGAATATGTTTAACTCCAGTTATCTACTAGTCAGCATCATAGTAGTTGTGATAGTTAATCTCTGGTTGTCAACATGGCAGGATTTAGAATCATTATGGAAATAAATCTCTGGCTGTGTATGTAAGAGATTTTCTATATTAGATTGGTTGAAGTGGAAGGACATACCAACATTTTAGGTGGCACCATCCCACAGCCTGAGTTTTTGTGGCATATAAAAAAGACAAAGCTATCTGAGCGTTCAGCATTCATTGCTGTCTTCTTCCTCTCTGCTGATGTGATGATGCCAGTTTCCTGCTCCAGTCATGCTTTCCCAGTAATGATTCATACTACCTTCTGGAATTACAAGCCAAAACACTTTCCTTCCCTGAGCTGCTTCTGGTCAGGTGCTTTGTGCTAGCAACGAGTAAGTAACTGATACAATTATCTTCTGCTAAGACTACTAGCAAATTAACCTGTCTACCAATCTTCCTCTATCTACAACCTTCCCTATCTATTCTCCAAACAGCGCTTAGTTATAGCAAAAACCATGTGCATAATTTAATAACATGTGGTAAAGATTCAAAAACATAACCAAAGGAAAATTTGACATCTTTGGAAGCAACTTGACTTATAACTTCATGACAGGGTGTGAGACAATTCTATTCAAAGTGATAAAAATCCTCAATAGGGGCTGGAGGGATGGCTTAGCAGTTAAGGCACTTGCCTGCAAAGCCAAAGGACCTAGGTTCAATTTTCTAGGACCCACATAAGCCAGATGCACAAGGTAGCACATGTGTCTGGAGTTCGTCTGCAGTGGTTGGAGACCCTGACATCCCCGTTCTCTTCCTTTCTCTCTCTCTCTCTCACACTCACTCTCCCTCTCTCTCTCTCTCTCTCTCTCTCCCTCTCCCTCTCCCTCTCTCTCTCTCTCTCTCTCTCTCTCTCTTCCCCCCTGTATCTTTCTCTGTATGTGTCAAATAAATAAATAAAAATAAAATATTTTTAAAATCCTAAATAGCCTTTTCTTTTAAGTTGTCATAAAAAATAATTCCCTCAAAAGTGGGCAGAGAATAAGAAAACATGGAGATATAATTTTAAAGCTATTTCATTTAATAAAATTTGATGAATCCATGACTTTCCTGAAGATATAAAATCAAGAATAAAGCAGAAAAAAATAACCTCGATGAACACTTCATTATATTATAGAAAAGTCTGAAAAACTGGGGAAGTTTATCTCCATGATGCCTGCATTTAAACTGGTAAGGTTGATTTGTGAGTTCTGCACTTATCATAGACATTCATGTTTTCATTCACAGCCCATTAGTCAGGACATCTTATTTATAGAAAAGAATAAACACTCTTTTTAATTAGCTCTTTAACTGTGAAGTTGAGGTAAAATATTTTATGTCAGTTTATGAGTCTCTAAATATCCTCTTTTGCAGTAATGTTGTGGTACAAATATAAACAAGTTAATATGGCTGGCATAATTTATTTAAACTGCAACATCTATTCATTATTCATTCACTTATTTCTTCATTCATTCATTCTTCAGGTAATCTTTAATTGTTAGGAGACTTCTTCCCATGATAATTTGAACATTGGTCCTTGTTGCAGTCCGGTTCGCATTGCTGGTAGAAATCACCCAACCAAGAGCAGCTTCTGGGAAAAAGAGATTTATTTTGGCTTACAGGCTCGAGGGGAAGCTTCACAATGGCAGGGGAAAACGATGGCATGAGCAGAGGGTGGACATCACCCCCTGGCCAACATAAGATGGACCACAGCAACAGGAGGGTGTGCCAAACACTGGCATGGGGAAACTGGCTATAAAGCCCATAAGCCCGCCCCCAATAATACACTCCCTCCAGGAGGCATTAATTCCCAAATATCCATCAGCTGGGAACCTAGCATTCAGAACACCTAAGTTTATGGGGGACACCTGAATCAAACCACTACAGTCCTCATTCCACTTGTGTCTGTGAAGTGACTATGCCCAGACTTGGGATGCTACAAAAGATAGCCACCAGGGACAATGTCCCTTATGCTTTTGGCCCGAAAACAGGAACTTGATGAAAACTGGTGGTTCTGTATTTCTTCCTGAGACACTTCTACTTTTCAGCACCTCTCTTATCTATTCCAGCTTTCTGCAGTGTAGGAAAGGGGGGCCCAAGTTCACATTCAGAATATTCAGAAGCTATTCAAGTTATAAATTAAGAGACTAAGGCTAGAAACAGAAAAGAGAGAGAAAAAGGTAGGAAAGAATGAGAAAAGGAGAGTTAGTAAAAAAAAAAAAAGTAAAGTAAGGATGACAGCTAGAAGAGGAAAGAGGAAAAAAGGAAAGATGAAAGGAAATGGCAAAAAGGACTTAGTTCAATTTTGAATGATGCAGAATACATTTATCTCATGGATTTGCATGTGTATGAATGGTGTGCATTTATATCACTCACTATTGTTTGTTGAGTTAGCTAGAAGCAAAGTTGTATCTATGGCAGAGAGCATATCTAGACTCCCAAATGATCCTGATCTTAGTCAGTCTCAACTCAAAGTTTTCCAGCCAGGACATAGAGGAATGGCCTGATTCAGGAAGCTGATCACGAAGGAACAAGATGAGCCTAGAACCTCCTATTATGGCAGAAAGTAAGAATGTATCTACTAAGGTTTGGGTGAGTATATGCCAAAGTCTGTATGTTAAAGGCTTGCTACACAAGGTGAAGCTATTGACAGGTGGTGGAGTATTTACGAAGAGAGTGTCATGGGTGGTCTGTAGGTCAGTGGGCATGTGCCCTCAAAGAGGATTGTGGGATGTGGTTTCCTCCTCTTCTCCTTTTGCTTCCTGATTCATTCAGTACGCAATTTTCTCTGCAGTCCACTTTTGCCATGATATAATGCCCTCATCTGAGGTCCAAAGACATCTGACTACTCAATCCTTGGGGAGAACCTTCAGGATTATAAACCCATATAAACCTCTTCTTTTTATAGGTTATTTATGTTGTGTGTTTTGGTATAGTAACAACAATATAGAAGTCAACATGAAGGAGCTTCTATAGGACAGATATATGAATAATATGAGACTCAACATACAGTAACAGAGAAATGATTAAAATACATAATATAAATATAAGAAGTCATCAGTTAATTTTTGTATTATTTTTCAAAACAGACAATTAGAAAAGTATTATTGGCAGTGGGAGGTCAATGAATAAATGCAGAAGGAATACTTCCATCCAAAATACTTCAATGGATGTAAAAATTGGCACTTTTTTTTTGGCTTTTTGAAGTAGGGTCTCACTCTAACCCAGGATGATCTGAAATTCACTATGTATTCTTAGGGTGGCCTTAAACTCCTGGTGAGCCTTTACCTCTGCCTCCCAAGTGCTGTGATTAAAGGTGTGAGCCACCCTACCCAGCTATTTTAATTTTTTTTATAATTTGGCACATAAAATTTTAATGAGGACTAATTTACCTGCAAAGGATGAAAACATTCCAAACTATTTATTAATTGCAACACAGTGAAAACTATCTGATATTGAGGTGAGCATCATCAATATTTGGAACATCAATTACTCCCAGACATAAAATAAGACAAATAAATGCTTCTTTTGTTAGTTCTGTCAAAGCCATCTGAATTAAACCAAAATGAAACTTTAGGCAAACCAAATCAAAGCACATTCTATGGAGTAATTGACTTGTAACCTTCAAAATCACCAGTGTCATAAAGGATAAAGGGGGAAAGGCCCAGATTGAAATAGATTAAAGTGATTTGGCAAGAAAATAAAATACATGTCCCTGGATTGTATCCAGAGCTGAAGACCAGAAAATAGGTATAAAGAACATTACTACAATAATAAAAATTTAAATATAAACTGTGGGTGAAACTAAGGACTGTTTGGCTACCATAAAAAATTGCCACAGATTGGATGGCTGAAACATTAGACTTTCCTGACATGCTGGAGGTGAGATCAGAGTACTGGCATCATTGCTTTCTTTCCTTGGCTTGTAAACAGACACATCTTGTTGTCTGCTCATGTGATCTTTTTTCTCTGTATGAATGCAGAAGGAAAGAGCAAATTCTCTGGTGTAAGATGCGTGAGCAACAGGGGAACATAGGTGTTTCTAGAATGTTCGGGTTAGCCATGACAAGGAAGAACTCAATAAAGAGGGAGTGGAGCGGGTATTGTTTGACAAAGTATGTAGAGAACAGCAGCAGCTCTAGTACTTTAAGGAGTCATGGGAAGATACTGTTACCCACCATGTGTTTGTCTCTCATCATTGCAGAGACTATTGTTCAACATACATGATTCTCCACTAAAGCATAAAATGCCTTGTGGAAGTAATATTTCACCCTTCAAAGGCCTACCATGCCCGTTTTCTTTTACATTAAGAACTTTGTCAGTTTTTATTTTTGTTTTTCATTCTTTTATTAGGCATAAATATTAAGATTACGTGTTTTTTCAAAAATTATTCAGTGTTACTTTTTTCAATTTGAAATAGCTTTTAGATCACTGGAAAATCCTATCATTTATCAATAAATATATTTGATTGGTAAATAATTATATCCATTCATGAAGTATGTGATACAAATAAGCATATCTATAATTAAACATAGTCTTATAACCTTACTAACACACGCCTCCCCCTTAATTGCCTATCATTTTTTATGGTGAGGTACTTGAAATTTACTCCTACAGTAATGACTATGAAATATACATTTTTGCTGATGATAGTCATTCTGCTATGCAAAAAAAAAAAACAAAAAAAACTCAAAGCCTATTTCTGTTCTGTATCTAAAGCTTTGTAAACCATCCTCTTTCTTTTGTGGACTCTCTGTCCTGGACTTAGTGCATAGACTCTGTGAGAGGTTGAGCACACGGCAAACTGTGGGGCTGCTGTGTGTGTCTGCAGGAAGGGACAGCACTCTGCTTTTATACCTTGCTGAGCCGTTATTCAGTGTTCTGGCTGGTTTGCCAATCTGCCCGAGGGACTTCCCCTAGAATATGAACCATCTTTTCCTCAGAGGAACAAGTAGGACTATAAGCATTTTATTGTGAAACTTTGCCAGAAATTTCAAAGCAACCTAAAAATGCTGAAGACTGGGTACAGAAAGCAAATTGATTTTCAGAGAAAGTTTTGCTTCAGTTTAATAGCACTTCTTTATGGCTGCTTCTCCCAGCTCTCATGCCCAGACACAAGCTGTTGGACATTACATCTGAGCACCTATTTCTGGGAGCCCACTGAAGTCCTCCATATGTAAGATTCCAATGGAAGAGACACAGTATTTTTCTTAGGCTCATTGTAAAGAAGCTGGTTGGGAATCATTCCACATACAGTTATCTCTCAGGACCTGTAGTATAGTAATTTCAGGTCCTTCTTACCAAGATACCAAAATCCACAGCAACTCAAGTGCCATGTGGGTGGTTAGGAAAAGGATGAGAGATAAGGAAGGTTAGGATGTAGATGAGTGAATGCTGTAACTGTTAATTCCAAATCACAATCAATTTACATAAAAATATGAACTGTACAGATGTAGCGAAATAAAAGGTACAATTTGGTCTCCTCATTTATTACAGCTCTTAATTACCAGTGAGCTTATGTCTTTCCCTTGAAGCATAGGGAAGACAGAGACAAGAATGAGAGTAGCATTTAAGCTGAAGGGCTATCCTGCCTGCCATAGCCATTGGAAAGTGATGTCATAAGTAGCTGGTGTTGCCATGACAACCAGACTATCATAAACAAAGATGTTTTCTGGGTGGCTACAGCAAATGTGGCTTTTATTCTCACAACCTCTCTCTATGTCCAATCCACTTTTATTGTAAAAACAACATAATAAGCTCCCCCCCAAAAAAGAACCAAAAAAATTATTTTCTTTCCCTTTGCCACAAATTGAGTTTTCTGCATTTAGATAGAATAGGTGACACAGTCTATTATGTTCTTCTGTTTCTATTTTATGTTACTCAATTTTACCATGTGAGAAATTTTGTTGAAACTACCACTTATTTTCCAGACTGTGACACTGCGTATTTAATTCTCACATCCCCCTGTAATATGTCATTGCTAATAATGCATCAGGAGGGAAACCTGTGATGTGCAATCTTGGGGCTCTGACTAGTTGGATGAGATGAGCTGGACTGGCCACCTCATGTGGCCACACAGCCAAGTATACCAGGGAGGTTCTCAAAAGATGAGAAGGCAGGTGAAGAATGGCTCTCTGGAGACTATGCTGATCTGCTGAACCCAGGGTAGGAAAGAGAAATCTAGGACACTTCAATCATTGTTAAAAGAGTAAAACACAGTGGTATGGAGAATGCTGGAGGACAGGTAGACACATGGATTCTTAACATTTCTCCATAATCACTCTAATAAAGACCACAAACCACTGTATTGTATCCTGAAAAATCTGATGTATTTTTAAAAATCATACTGGAAGAGAATGGAAGAAAATAAAATCTTCCAAAAATTATCTTCCTTAAAGTGTTTATAGCCAACTATTTTTATAGCCAAGGGTTATAGTTCATAGCCAATTGTTTTTCATGAACCACTGATGCCTACTATAATGTACAGACTGGCAAAGAAAACCCTTAAAGATAAAGCTCCATGAGATTTTTTTTTTCCTTATTAAAACACAGTTATCTATTTAGTACAAAGACCACATTCCCTTCCACTCATTGTCCCATACCTCCTATTTTATCCCTCTCATTTGTCCTTTTTGTTCCCCTAGAAGTTTTTTAAAATTTTTATTTAATTTTTATTTGAGAGAGAGAGAGAGAGAGAGAGAGAGAGAGAGAGAGAGAGATAGAGAGAGAGCCAGCATGCCAGGGCCTCTAGCCACTGCAAATGAACTCCAGACGTGTGTGCCACCTTGTGTATTTGGCTTACGTGGGTACTGGAAAATTGAACCTGGGTCCTTAGGCTCCACAGGCAAGTGCCTTAACAACTAAGCAATCTATCCAGCCCCCTAGACATTTTCATTTCTGCTTTAATTTATAGAAATGTATGTGATTGTATATGACTATATAAAATACAGGAAACACACACGACAGAAAATATACACTTATTTCTTGAGATTGATTTAGATTGGATTAATTCACTTAATAATATTTTCTTCAGTTACATCCATTTCTCCACAAATGACATAATTTTATCTTTCCTTAATACTGCAAAAGTTCATTTTGTCTCTGTAGCACATTTTCTTTTTTTATGCCTTTGTTGTTGGACACCTAGGTTGGTTCTATATCTTAGCTCCTGTGAATAGTGCTGCAATAAATGTTGATGTCCAAGTATAGCCATGACTTTTTGACCTGGAATCATTTGTTGAAAGAGCTGAGCTGGGTAATATAGTAAATCTACCTCCATTTTTTTTTAAAAGAAACCTTCATGCCAGTTTCCATAGAGAGTGGACTGAATTCCATTCCCATCAGCAGTGTGTGTATAAAGGCCCCTTTTCCATATCCATTGCCAAGACTGGTTGTATGCTTTCTTAATGACTGAAATTCTTGGAGAAATATGAAATCTCTCCACACTCATGACTTGCATTTCTCTAATGTATAGTGAGGCTTACTTGCTTAGTGCCATTTGTATTTTTTATGTTGCAAAATGTCACCTCATCAGCCCATTTATTGTTTGGGTGCTTTTTATTGTTATTTTTGAATTCTTTGTATATTCTATATATTAATAGTTTGTCAAATATATAGATGACAAAGATTTCCTTCCATTGTGTAATCTTTTTTCTTGATTGCTTGATTTTCTGTATGCTTTGCTGTACAGAAACATTTTAATCTCAGCCAGCCCTATTTGTTGATTGTTGGTCTTATTTCCTGAGTGACTGGGGTTCTATTTAGAAAGTTCTTGCCTATGATAATATATTAAAGTATATTCCCTATTTTTTCCCTAACAGTTTCAGAGTTTCAGTTTTATGATGTATCTGGAGTTGATTTTTCTGCAGGGTCAGGGATCAGGATTTAATTTCATTCTTATACATGAGGATAACCAATTTTCCCAATAGCGTTTAAAAGAGGCTGCCTTTTCTACAACATGTATTTTGGGTGTCTTTGTAAAAACTCAGCCAGCTATAGCAGTGTAGGCATCTATCTGAATCTTCTGTTTTGGTCCATCAGTCTAAATCTTGGGGCTTTTTGCACTAGTGTCATGGGACTTTTGATATTGTGGCTGTGTGCGCAGGTTGAAATCAGATATTGTGACACCCCCCGTGTTGTTCTGTCCACACAGGGGTGCTTTGGCTATCTGAGACTTTGTTTGTTTGGTTTTTGTTCTTCCACGGTAGGGTCTCACTGTAGCCCAGGCTGACCTGGAATTCACTCTGTATTCTCAAGAGCCTTGAACTCACAGCAATCCTCCTACCTCTGCCTCCCAAGTGCTGGGATTAAAGGCGTGCGCCACCATGCCTGGCTCTTTTTATTTATTTATTTTTTGTATTTTTAAATAAACTTAAAGGTTATTTTTCTTCAGTAGTGTTATCTCTTTATTGAATTCCTATTTTATATTTTTCATGGATTTTCTTCATTCAGGAGTTCATTTTTGTCTTCTTTGAACATACTTACAATCATTGTTCTTTGTCTGGCATTTCATCTAATTCACTCCCACTAGATGCCATTACTATGGGATTAATAATTTTTGGAGGAGTTATATGGCTTTAATTTTTCATGTTTTTTTTTTAATTTTTTTATTTATTTATTTGAGAGTGACAGACACAGAGAGAAAGACAGATAGAGGGAGAGAGAGAGAATGGGCGCGCCAGGGCTTCCAGCCTCTGCAAACGAACTCCAGACGCGTGCACCCCCTTGTGCATCTGGCTAACATGGGACCTGGGGAACCGAGCCTCGAACCGGGGTCCTTAGGCTTCACAGGCAAGGGCTTAACCGCTAAGCCATCTCTCCAGCCCTAATTTTTCATGTTTTATTTGTGTTTTTATGTTGGGACTTACACATCTTGTGCTGGGCACTAGTTGAATTTACTTATTCTTAAATGATATTTTATTTATTTTCATTAGGCTACCCACTTTCAGAAGGAATGTTTGCAATGTTCAAGGAGGACTGTGCTGTAGGGCTGGGTGTTGCTTCACTCTACCAGACCAGGGTCTTCAGTACTCCCCTGAAGCTAGCACATTATCTGCAAGCGCAATCACTGTCAATCACAATGAAAATACAGCAACAACCAACTGAAAACAATTTTTTTTGAGGTAGGGTTTCACTGTAATCTAGCAGACCCAGCACTTACTCTGTAGTCCCAGGCTGACCTTAATTAAATTTACCACGGTCCTCCTACCTCTGCCTCCTGAGTGCTGGGATTAAAGCCGTGCACCACCACACCTGGCTTCAGCTGAAAAGTTAATGACTCCTTAAACACAAATAATTTTAGGAGGTAAACAGGCACAGATACTCATTTGTGCATTAATGTATTAGCTACAGTAGGTGTGAGAGAAAAGGAAAAGGGGAACCAAAAACTCTTGGTAAGAATTATGTTTAGTATTGGGTTGACAGAGAAAAACTAGGGTAGGGAAATGTATGTAGAAGAAGGAATGATAGGGGAAATGAGGGTGGTGAAGCAGTCTTGGCTGCCAGTTGAGTGAAAAATGAGAAGTGGAGAATATAATCAAATGCTGTATGTCATTGCTGGCTCTTGGGAGGCTGAGATACAGAGGTACTGCAGCCTTTTTTTTTTTTAGTCTCTGTTCTTTTGGCAAGGAAATGAAAAAGAAAGGGGGGCCAGGGGAAGACACAGAGAAAGAGAAAGTAGCACAACTTGGCAGGATAGATGTGGCCTGGTAAATTGATATTGGGTATTAAATTAAAGAGGAATAAATGTGAAGGGTTGAGAGCTGGATGAGGGCAGAGAGTATAAAAGCAATCTGGCCTCTCTGCTGCTTGGCTGGATTCAGTCTCGAGGCTGAGTCTTTTGGTGTTCTTTCCCACGTCTGTCTCCCCGCCGTGTAGTCTTGTTTGCACGACTGGGCCTTCCTTTGGAAGATAGGATCACAGATGTATTATGGAAAGCTCTGCAGGTACAGCCTCAATGCTGATCACATACCTGGACAGTGCTTCAGGTATTTCGATTCTCATTCTTGCCTCATCTGTCTGTGATACTTTTATTGTCCAGTGAGCTACTTGCTTCTAGTTTTTCAGTTCCCCTGTAGAATCTAGCTCCATTTAAATTTGTATCTTGCTGATTACTGATTCAAAGATGTCTTCCACAAAAACAAACAAACAAGATATCTTTTAAAGGCTTACAGAATTGTGCTGGTCAGGATTCAGAGAATAGTCCTATGTCAACTACTATGAATCTCCTGGGAGTGGTAGATTCCCACCACTACACGGCAAGGGCCTTTGGAAATGGTGTCTTCAGTAATTCCGGCTGAGTGCTGAGTGAAAACCATGAATCTCTTTCTGCAAGTGGAGCTGCCCATCCTTGCCTGTGCTTTAAAATTCCTAGTGCTGAGCATATCATACAGAACTTCTGAGCTGTCTATATGAACCACGTCTCCTGACCAAGTATGGTTGGTGCTTCTTCCCTTTGTGAGCCAAAAGCACCGAAAACCAAGCCTCTGGGGTGGGCTCTGGAATTCCTATTTTATAAAGGTCTCTGCTATTAAAGCTGGCAACATTCAGGTGTCATCCAGCTCTTCTAATAACTGTCATCCACCTTTCTCCAGATTATACCAGGTGACTCTGACAGATCATACTCAGGTGTCATTCTTCATTTTCCTTTCATACAAATTAGAAAATATGTGTTCTTAATCTCTTGGATAAAAATAACACAACATGGCTCAGGGAAATCTTGCGGAAGAGGGGGCGGAAAGAATGTCAGAGTTACATGTTGGGTCATGATTTTCAGAGACATTTATCATACTAATAACTGGGGGCTAACTCCACAATGCACGACCCATTTTCAATAACAAGGAGGGTCTAATGGGAGGGGGTAGATCACAGATGAGCCTAAATAATGGTACCAAACTGCCTGTATTTACTGAAAAGAAAACTAATAAATTAAATTAAAAAAAAATAACACAACACTCTGAATACTGCTGAGACTTAATGCTTTATAATAAGAAAGATCACATGAACATTCCATGAGATTGCTGTGATTATAAGAAATTATTTAAGACCTAATTCCTATCAGAAGGGGTGTGTGTTATTTAGTTTCTATTTATGCTTTAATTAGCATAGAAAACCACACGCTTCCTATGTAGCTTCATAATATTTATTTTTATTGATTTAACACCCCCCCCCGTCTCCTTCATCTCATTGCCTGCTTCCTATGCATCCACCCAGTATTTCCCTGTTTAGTCCCATGCCATACATGTTCCATTACTTTTCCACTACCCTTCCTTAAAAGCCCCCTTTTTCCTCCTGTCATGGTCCACTTTCTATTTCATGATCTATACCCACACTTGCTCCCCCATGAATTCGCACACAAAAATTAGAAGCTAGGATCCATATTTGATGAAGAACATGCACTATTTATTTTTCTGACTTTGTGTGTTCTCACAGTATTTTCCAGTTGTACTCATTTTGCCTGAAAATTTCATAATTTCAATTTTATCTATGGCTGGATAAAATTCCACTGTTCACATGTATGACATTTTCATCATCTACTCATCAGTTGATGTGCATCTAGACTGACTCCAGTTCCTTGTTATTTTAAGTAGAGTGGCAATGAATATGGATGTGCAAGTACCCCTGTGGTAGGATAAAGAGTGCAGGAGGGGTGTTGCTGGGTCACATAGTAGGTCTACTTTCAGCTTAATGAGAAACTTCATGCTGATTTTCATTGTGGCTGTACCTTTTCATACTCCCATTTGCAGTGACTAAGGGTTCTCCTTCCTCCACAGCCTCTCCAGCATTTATTGTCATTTTTAACTTGTTTTTTCATGATAGTCATTCTGACTGGGCCAACCTTTTTGTATCCAAATATAAAATAATGAGATATGGCTTGTGGAGATGACTCAGACTGTAAGTGCTTGTCTCCCAACCATGGAGACCTCAGTTTGACCCCAGAAACCACGTCAAATTGCTGGGCATGGTGGTGCAATCCTAGCATTGGAGAAGCCTACACAGGAGGATCCCTGGGGCCTGCTGGCCAGCCAATCTAGCCTGGTTGGTGAGTTCTAGACTAGTGAGGACCCTGTCTCAAAAATCAAAAGGTGGATGACAATACCGAGGAACAATACCCAAGATTGTCTACTGCCTTCCATATGCACACACACGTGGACATGCATGTATCCATGTACACATATCAATAATTAGGGGGCTGGAAAGATAACTTAGTCGTTAAAGGTGCTTGCTTGCAAAACCTGATGGCCTGGGTTTGATTCACTAGTACCCACATAAAGCCACATGCACAAAGTGTTACATGCATCTGGAGTTCAATTGCAGTGGCAAGAGGCCCTAGTGGGCCCCATACATTCTCTCTCTCTCTTTCTCTGTCTCTCTCTCCCTGAAAATAAGAAAAGTATTTTAAAAGGAAAATAAGGGCTGGAGAGATTTCTCAGTGGTAAAGACACTTGCCTGCGAAGCCTAAGGACCTGAGTTTGATTCCCTAGTACCCACATAACGCCAGATGTACAAGGTGGCATATGTGTCTGGAATTTGTTTGCAATGGCTAGACGCCCTGGCATGCCTATTCTCTCTCATTCTATCTGCTTCTTTTTCTCTTTCTTCTCTCTCTTTCTATCTGCCTCTTTCTCTCTCTCTCTCCCCCCCTCTCTCTCAAAAGAAAGAAAGAAAGAAAGAAAGAAAGAAAGAAAGAAAGAAAGAAAGAAAGAAAGAAAAGAAGGAAGAAAGAAAAAATAATAAGTCTTAAATTTGTGTCATTATTAGGCTCAAATCATTTTCTAGGTGAAATTGATTCCCAGTGGCATTCAAGAGCAGAGGGGTTTGGTTTTTGTTGTAATCAAGACTGGGAAATGGTGGCTGAATCCTAAGGACTAGGGTGAAGGCGAGCCTGTATGACATTTAGGTTTCAAGTTCAGGAGAGAAAGACTTCAGCTGGGGGTGAAGGAACTGGAGACCAGTATTGTTTCCTAAATATTCTGTTCCTTCTGCAAGAAGCTGATTCCATTCCTGGATGAATTACAGCCTAAAGAAGCAAAATTCAGTTATTTACCAGTGCTTTCCCCAAACAGTTAAGGACAAGTTCCATAACTGTTCAGAGAGGGACAAATAGACATTGACTTTGGCATCCGAAAATACATTTTTCACCTCCCAATTGTGACCAACTATGTGGAGATGGAAGGGTTTTAGGAAAACCCACGTAGTGACAGTGGCATGGAGGGCAGAGAGGAGGGGAACAATTCCCCAGAGATGAGACATAATTAGGGAAAAGTCCAGAAATTCATGGTTCCAAACTCTGTTCCTTTTCCTTTTTGATCCTGTCTCCTGTCTATCCTCCACCCCCTGCAATTGCTGCAGGTACATAGAGACAGTAATCAGTGAGCATCTGTTCATCCAGTTTGGATTCCATGGTCTCTGGGGAAAACCGTGGGAGGCAATGAGCATCAAATGAGCTATGGAACCCGTTAGTAGCAGCAGAGACAGAGAGGGGTCTCTTACCTGAGGTGCTGCTTTAGAAACACCCCATCAGACTCATGGCTTTCCTAATTAAATGACACCACCTCTGTAGGTGGTGAAAAGATATATATGTATATATTTTGTTGAATTCCCCCATTACAGAGGCTTATTCAGGAACTTCAGTCAGAGTGATACTCTTTGAAGAACTACAAGGTCTTAACGAAATCTGGTAATCCAAAAGAAATGACACCTGGAAATTATTATTTTAAAAGGCTTAATGAGTATTTCAGTTATGCTGAAAGAAAGGGGATCATAAAGAAGAACTATGTTTTTAAGGAATTTTTAAAGGTCTAGTTGTTTAAGCCTAAACTCCTCCCCCCCACCACCAATCAGTGCATTTTCTAAAACTCAGAAACATATAATTTCAAATTACTTTCAAGGAAAATAACAAGTAGGTCATAGTTATCATTTGTCAACCAAAGTGGGGCAATTTTAAATGTATAAGGGACATTTGAAGTAGAATCACATCAAAGCACTTGCTATGACCTCAGACTGTCCTAAGCAAACAGGATTACACATGTATAAATCTGTGTATTCCTCCATCTTATACAAGTAAACAATTAGTCCTGGAACCACTGCTGCAAATATTTTCCCTGATTGGTGGAGTCACCGTGATGCTGGCCCCTGGATGCTGACTCACCATCCCTTCAACTTATCACTCAAAATCTGCTGGTGTCTCCACATTGTCAGTTCTGAGGCCCAGGAAAGATGAACAGCTTCCTCACAATCTCACAGCATCTCCACACTGCACTTCTCATACTTACTAGAAATAGCCTTCTGAAGCCTTGGGTGTGTTCCCTCTGGCTTCTTTGAGGCTAATTACAACAATAACAGTATATGCAGTCTAAAGAGTGTGACTGCGTGTCCCTAGCATCCAGACCTCATACATTACACTGATCTTCTAGAACTTGACATGATTGTTTTGAATCCTATCATATCTGGAATCATATTCAACTAGGAAGTTATAATGCATCTTTCTTGATTATAGACCATAAACAAAATATGCCTTTTGGTATATCTATGGCAAAGTCTTCAACCCTAAAGAAATTAAAGGAATAGTGGTTGTCAAAATATCAGTGTTTTTGAATTGGAACATCTTTGCCTACTTCTTGAGTGGAATTTGATATTTATTAGTATGCCAAGAAAGAGAAAAAGTCTAATATAAGTCTCTTGGTACTATTTAACTCCCCTTAAAAGCAGACACTAGGAATAGATTCTGAGGGTCAGAAGAGTGAACTAGCAGTATAAATATGAGGGACTAGATTTAATCTGAGTGCTGAGGGTCAGATTTACATCAGAATGATTTTTAAGACATTACATAGAGTCTCAAAGCATTTATGAGGACATTGGCAATTGGGAGCTTTGCAGAATGAGGGAAGAAATTGTGGGGAATGGTACTGAATGATTCGTTGTCATGTGATAAGGAGACTTCATTCTGAATCTAGGGAGAAATAGAGAATTTTTGAGAGTTATGCATGGTATGTAGATATTAATAAGCTGCTCCTTAGAATATGATACACACATTTAAAATGAGTGTCAGGGAGGCTAACGGACTATTGTAAGTTTGAAGTCAGCTTGGGCTACAGACCAAGTCTGTGGCTAGCCTGGGCTATGTAGTGAGATCCTGTCTGAAAACCAGCTAACCAACCAGCCAACCAACCAACCAAACTACCAAACAAACAAACAAATACCAAGAAAGCAACAGAAAAGAAGACATCTCTATGGCTTTGAAAAAGCTGGCTTGCAGAGTGTGCAACATAATGAAGGAAAAGTAGCTAGGAGCCCTTACAAAAACCTGGGGAAGAGAACAGCTCTAAGCTAAAGAGCAGACTGAGAAAACCAGAGATGTATGCTTTAGCAAGTGATTCAGGCACAAAATGGATAGGACCGTATGCACAAATAACAAATATGCAGTAAATACTAGAAAATAAACAACTTAAGGGAGAACTGTGATGCAGAATGGAGACACAAGAAGGTATCTAACAGTCTTCTGGCTATGGAACCAGGACTTGGTGGACATCTAAACTCAAGCAAGAGTTACTGAATAAACAGCAATGCCTCCAGTCATGGCAGACAGATGCCAGATGCATGCACGACTCTGTGCATCCAGCTTTATGTAAGTACTGGGGAATCAAACCCAGATCATTAGGCTTTGCAGGTGCCTTAACCACCGACCCATCTCTCCAGCCTGCATCTAGCAATATTTTAACAGCCCTAGTGCATACTAAGAAATTGTATAAATAGTACTTTTGTAACAAAGCTCTGTAAAGAAGATGGCATATCTCTGTGATGGTCAGAGGTTCCTACGACGGTTTTCTGAAAGCTTCTGCTGAAAGCCGTTTGGGTGTCCCTATTTCCTCTCTTTGTTTTATGCTCTGCAGCTGTGTTGGAAGCAAGCAGAGGAAGTCAGCAAAAGCAGATCTGGGTTAGAAGGATCCTTGAACTTCCCTCTCCCCAGCATCTGTTCTGCTGTGGAGTAATTCAAGCAGGAGGTTTTCTCACAAATAGCCCTTTGCCACAGCAAACAGCTTGCGTTTCTTTGAGACATGCCCTTTTGCCTAATGTGGGTTCTGAAAAGCAGTGCTCCTCAGGTGTGGACGTGTGTGCCGCTCCCTGCCATGCCGTGGGGGGAGCTTCGCCAACTCCCCAGGGTGGAGGCAGATGTCTGTTGGAACGAAGCAAGGCAGGGGAAATTTTCTATGATCACAGAAAATATTAATTAGGCTATTATTTTCTCAGAAATAAGAAACCCACTGCCTGTCTATCAAGCTTCAGTGAGGGATAGTACTAGTCACTAAAGCATAGTGCTCACAGGTGTTCCTATATCCATGATTCTAGTATATTAAAGAAATTGATTTGGTTGTTTTGTATCAAGGTTATTGGGGCATTGAAAAATCTTGGGGTAGTGGTTAAATTTTAGTCAGTAGTACCTTTTTTGGTGTGTGTTTAATATGTGGTATGTATATATGGCATATTCACATATGTGTTCAGATGCATATACCCATGCACAATGCATGCAGAGGCCAGAGAAAGATGCCAGATGTTCCCCTCCTCTGCGTTACTACCCTGAGACAGTCTCTCACTGCACCTGGAACTTCCAAATTTTTCGTTAGACTGGCTGACCAGGGAGTCCCAGTGATCTTTCTGTCTCTGCTTCCCTCAGGGGAGGGGTTACATGGTCAGGTTTTTACATGATGCTGGAAATTAAACTCAGGTTCTCATGCTGGAGCAGCAAGCATTCTTATGCACTAAGTCAGTTCTCTAGCTTCTTTTTTTTTTTTTTTTAAAGGTGTATGTATTTATGTGTGGGTGAGTGCAGGTATATAGGCATATGCATGGGGCTATCTATGGAGGCCCAAAGGGGTCATCCTGCAGAAATGCTCTTAATCTGGTTTTGAGATGGGTGTGTATGTATGTGGAGGCCAGAAGACAGTCTCAGAGATGTGTCTGTCTCCACATCCCCAGCTCTAGGATTACATATGTTGTGGCCTGGCATTTTTACATGAGTTCTGGGAATTGAACTCAGGTCCTCATGCTTGTGATTCATGACCTTTATAGACCAAGTTATTTTGGCAGCCTACTGATTTATTTTAATAGTCCCCATTTTTTAACTGTCAGAATATTACCCTGATATTTAGGTTGACTTCCCACAGTGGTTTGTTCAAGTTGGATTAATTAGACAAAACTGCCACATTTAAGACTCTGAATGTTACTTCTTATCTTGATTTGTTTTTTTTTTTTTTTTTTTGGTCTCTGGATTCTTAACATGAATCACTGCTTAACTATGCAAACTTGTGTGTGTGTGTGTTTGATTTTTGTATGTAGGTGCATTGCTAGGTTTTTGTGGTGCTGGGGATTGAACTCAGGCCCTTACATGGATACTAGGTAAGAATTCAACTACTGATCTTGTTTGATTTTACTTTGTTTTGTTGGCTGTAGTTAAGCACAGCTAGATGCTTAAGTTGATGTTTATTTAAACCATGGCCTTGTTGTCTTTAGCAGAACTACTCAGTTCTCACCAAACACACACACACACACACACACACACACACACACACACACACACACACACACACGGACAAGTGGAGATTGATCCTAGCCACTTCAGCCATGCTCTGCTGTAGTCTAGGGGGTGAGGCGTGTACCTGTGCTCAGCTCCACCGTGAGGGCTGTGCTTGCTGAGATGTGTACTAGAGGCTCTGACCTCTTGTCACATAAGGAAGGAAGGAAAGGGGAGAGGGATGAAATGTGCATATCTGATTCCCATGGAAGTTTTGCTTATTCTGTTATTGGAGCAGTGTAAGGCAAATGGTACTCACTTTTTTTAAAGAAATCCCAGCTGCAGAAGGAGTTGCTGACCACAGTAGAGATTGCTGCCAAAACATTCTGCTGGAGCACTGCTGTGGTCCAGAAACAGTTACAAAGGAGCAGATATTCTCAGAAAGAAAGAAAAAAACGAAAAAGAAATCTGAAAGATCATGGAAACACTTTCAGATAAAAGGAACTTTATCTATGATTATGTCTACATAAACAGTTTGGATTTGGTTACCCATTACACATGGCTGCTCATATTGTCCAGGCTCTTTTGTTCTAGGTAGGTTAGAAACTTTTGCTCTTGGCTTAGATGGCATTGGGTCTTAATTGGTGTCTCTATAGTATATTATTATTTTAATAATAGTAATACTAAAAATAATATTTTTTTTCTGAGCTGTTCATGATAGCTAAGCACTCCACTACTAAGTTACATACCAAAACCTATAATATATTATTTTAAAAACACAAACTTTAGGTAGGTGAAGTGATATATGGGTAATTCTAGCATGCAGGAGGTTAAGGCAGAAGGACTGCCACAAGATTTAGGACAATCTAGACTTCATAGTGGGGCCAGCTGGGACTATACTGGAAAGCATTGTCTAAAAATAGAAATAAACAACAAAATCTCACAAAATGTAAGCAATATAATTTATAGTTGTTTATAGTGTAACATACCTATAATCTCAGTATTCAGGAGGCTGAAGCAGGAAGATAACTGAGTTTGAGGCCATCTTGGGATACAAAGCAAGACTCTGTCTCAAAGAAAATACAACCAACAGTAACTTGGTTACTTTGTCTAGAGAAAGTAAACATTGATATTATAGCTGTGGAAAGAATATACAGATTCTACCATCCCATAATGGTAGGTGAACTTGAGAAAATTCCTTCATATCTCTTTTTGTCAGTTTACTATGACTCTAAACATGCTTTACTATTACATTGGTAACAGGGGTTCTCAATGTCCCCACAGAACTTCTAAGGTCTTTTCTCTCTCTTCCTATATCCACTGTGGTACACACTGTCCTCTTCCAAAAAAACTACTCATGAATATTAAGAAACCCACCTTCTCCTGCCTGCATTTCTAAGAAGGACTTTCTACTCTTTCATCTGGCCTCTCCCCTCATGTATTTCACATACTTTCATATGGAAGGTTGAATCAGTGTGATATGAGTTTGGGAGATGAATTTTGCAGGCTGAGACCTCTTGAGGGACAAAGAACTGGGTTCTGTTCTCAGCTCTGTAGATATGAAGGGATGTCACAAGGGGAATCTTTGTGGTGCTGAAATAGCTCTCTGATTTGATTGCAGTAGTAAATTTATACATGTGATAAAATGACATGGTTTGTATGCACATTGCACCAATGTCAAATCCTGGTTTGGTACTATACTATGCTTATGTAACAAGTCAATTAATTAAAATGCACAAGGGCTGTGCCAGCACATTTGTTTTATTTCTATGAATATGCAATTATTTCCAATAAAATAAAAATTCTTCCACAACTTATTACTAATTATATTACCTATACATGGATTAAATGTCCTACTTATAAGACAATGGTTACTAGGTTAGATTTTTATTTTTAAGCCAAATTCTGCTTGCAGGTGCTATTTTTACAATAGTAGAATATAGAAAATTTGACTAGACATAGGATAGAATTACTAACAAAAACGGTGTCTATGGATGTTAATACGAAAATAGAAAGGAAGCCAAAATGAATTATGAGCAGTAAGGTAGCTTTTAAGGTATGTTCCTTTGAATATTTGGTATTGACATTCCAAAATGTCATTACAGCTAAAATAGATAAAATACATAAATAAACAAATAAGATGTATGATTGCAACATTAAAGATAGGATTAAACTATGACATAAACACATGTACACATGTGCTTGCACACTCACACAGCATATAATTTGCTGAAAGATCAATTTAATTAGTAACTTAAAATCTTAATACTACATTTTTGAGGCTTACGTCATGAATCAGGTGCCTTCTCATTGCTGTGACAAAATACCTGACCAGGAACAACTAATGGAGGGAAGGGGTTTATTTTCGCCTACAGTTTTGAAGGAAACTGTCTGTTACGGCAGGAGCAGACAATTGTTGTCATGAAGTAGAGTGTAACAATACTAAGTACTGGACTATGCATCCCAAGGCCTTTCCTCATTGGCACACCTTCTCCAGCAACGCTCTACTTCCCAATGGCTGCAAAAACTTTCTAAATAGCAGCACCAACTGGGGATGAAGTATTCAGACATATGAGTCTGTGGTGGATATTTTACATTCAAACCATCATACCTTGTGATGATTTCAATTATCATTAGTTACACATGTTCTATACATATGGCTTTGTTTTCTCTTTATTGTTTCATTTTTCTTCCCTGTGTACTAAATATGTAAACACCTTTACATATATAGTCTTTTATTTTAGGCTCGCTTATTTATTCTCCCAGTTTCTTAGTGTCTGTGACTGGATTTTAGAAATGCCCCTTATTGATTTCATATTTTGCTCTACCATTATCATGAAAGTATGAAGAAAACCTGCAATAGCATTAAAATGCAAAAAAAGAAAAGAAAAGAAAAGAAAAGAAAAGAAAAGAAAAGAAAAGAAATGGATCCCTTTGGGAAGTAGAAAGAGTAGGCAGCTGGAATAGGAACTAGAGAGCATCTTTATCATCATAGAAATAGCCATTTTGCATGTTAAAATCATCATTGTATTCCAGTTTAGTATTTCCCAAGAATAATTTCCCCTTCCAGAAAAAAAAAAAATTCAAAAGTGACCTGTCATGAAGAAATCTTATTTGAAAATAAATGCACAAAAAATTCCTCTGAGATTTAGATATAATTTGAATTTATCTTATTGCTTATATTGTTTGAATGCTATTATCTGACTGACTCAGGGGTAAGGTGTTTACTTTTATTAATACTTTACTTTGAATACAATGATTAATCAGACCATTTTATACTTCGTGTGGTGATCTAATAAACATTTTTATATTTGATCTTCACAATTGTTTTGCATTTGTCATGATAATAATTTTCATTCCTCCCTCAGAAAAGGAAACTACTTCTCAGGTGGCTTGCATGCTCCCTGAATGTGCACAGGACTTAAGAGAAGAGCATGGTCTCAAGCTAAGACTTCCTTATTGTCTGGTCCAGCACCAGTGTTCACATTACCTTCCTTCCTGCATGGCTGCAGTGCCTGAAAGGTGCATGTACCTCTCTCATTGGCACCTTCCTCTTCTGGTTCTCATTTCTCAGGCTCCCCTTTCCCCAGAGCCCAGATAGTGCATGAGGCCAGCCTGCAGGAATCTGCCTGCTGTGAGTTTGTCTTTCCTCACCCAATTTACATGCCTGTCTCTGCAATAGCATGTAGTCCCATGGCAAATTCATTGCAGGCTGGATGTTATGTTTCTTTGGCTCAATGTAAGTTGAAGCCAGAGTGACTGGCATCCAAATCGGCATAGGTGCAGTGCCAAGCACAGCCCACAGAAAACACCCAGCTTTGGAAGTAAGATTGGCAGTGTTATCAGGACTGAATATTCTGATGAAATTTCACTACTGGAAGGCAATGAAGACTGCTGAGGAATATAAATGAAAACCAAGTGCTGATTTTATTCTCATAATAAAAAGAGCAATGTTGTTTGGATTCACATCATAGTCTAATTATTGATTTCATCACCACAAATGGAAAACAGAAGGACTGTAGGAAGACAAGAGCCAATGAAAACATGCAAAGAGTAGAGAAAGTAGTTGGCATATGGTGAAATTGTATATGGGGACATGAAGAATAGCTACTTTCAGTTGAGTTTCTCATAACTAGGCAAGATGGAGTCTACAGCTACAGTCATTTTCATTTCTAAAGCCTCATTGGATTCCAAACTCAGGACCTGTACTGAAGAAGATGAGGGTTTCCCATTGATGAGGATGTAGCTGAGACATCACTGGATGATGAGATTCATCTAGCCTGGGATGTGGACATATGCACACAAACATGTGTGTGATGTGTGTGCTTGTATGGGTAAAGGTGTGTGTGGCAGTCAGAGAACAACTTTCAGGTGTCCATTCTTGTCTTCCGCCATGTTTGGAGGCATGGTCTTTTGTTCCTGTTGTTCATTACTGCATTTGCCATGCTAGCCAGTTCCTGAGATTTCTAGGAAATTTTCCTGTCTTTGCCTCCCATTTCACAGGGATTAGATAAACCCACCTTGGCATCCAGCATTTACCTGGGTCTGGGGATGCAAACTTGGGTACTGTGGCTTGAGTCACAAGCACTTTGTACACTGAGCCATATTTGTAGCCCATACATACATTTCTACGGTCATTTGTTTCTCTGACAAATTTATACATTCAAAACAAATTGTTCTAGATGGTTTTCTTTCTGAAGACTTAGAAGTGCCTGCTGTTTTAGCCTTCCAGGGCAGCGTGTACTCTATTCCACAACACGAGCCTTTGGTATGCTGAGAAGTTCAGCAAAGGCAATCTAAGAACTCCAAAGAAGAAATCAGACAGAAATGTAATCACAGAATGGGTTTTAATTTTAAAAACAGTTGAGAGTGTGATGGGCAGTGTGCTGCTGATATGGCCTCAGCCCACATTCCTTCTCTTAGCTATGCTTCCCAAACATGCTTCTCATGTGGGCCTGACTTCTCCCATATCAAACCTCAGGTGTTCAGTTTTTCAATTTTGTATTTTAATTTAAATTTGTTTCTTTAAAAACTTTATATTACATCCATGGAAAACCAATAACACTTATTATTATAGTCTGAAGGGGCATCGTTTTTAAATTCTAGCAGGATAATATTTTGTTTAGTTATAGTTCTAGGCTTAAAGCTTTATTATTTTATTGTTTTTAGAATGTAATGTTAATAGGCACAGAAGTTTCAAAGTTGTATCATCTAAAATTGATTCTGTTTGATGTACTTGGCTAGTTTAAAGAGAAATTAGAAATTGAGCTATATTCTTATTGTGTCAATGAATATGGTCATTGGTGTTTGATTTATTTGGTTACAGAACAAAGAGGTGACATGAACTGACCACTATAAAGTCACTTGCAAAGGTCATTACTTAGCTGAATAATCTCTACTCTCCACCCATCCCCACTCACAAGTTGCAACATTGAGGTATAGATTAAAAGTTCAAAGCAGGAAGTCTAATTGCCCCATAGCATGTTTTGAGTCCCTGAATAGGTATGGCCAGGCTTTGAGGAACAGTTCAGTAATAATATACACAATGAGAGATTGGTATTTCTCCAAAGGAAACTTAAGCTCTTGTCCCTTGAGAAATGGACTGGATGATATATAATTAAAAGTGATGTTCAATCCATATATATGGCACCGTGAATGTGGAGCACCAGAGGCTTTCTGTAACCTCAGCTCCAGGCTCTGGGAAATGCTGTGTTGGGAGGATTTCTGTTCATGTATTCTAGATCACAAGATTATTGGAAACATCTGTGATCTCCTGAGGCCACCTTGAACTGTTTAAATTCAGTGAACTTCTGTCTTGTTTTAATTTCCACTTGGAATAATTAATTATGAGGGGCCTTGAAACTGTGGTGCGGTCAGGTTCTCACCCAACCAAGAGCAGCTTTTTGGAATAAAAGGGTTTATTTTGGCTTACAGGCTCCAGGGGAGCTCCTAACAATACACTGCCTCCAGGAGACATTAATTCCCAAATCTCCATCAACTGGAAACCTAGCATTCAGAGCACCTAATTTTATGGTGGACACTTGAAGCAAACCACCACAGGTGGACAGGATCTATACAATTAATACCTGAAAAATGATTGGAGAGAAAGTTGAAGAAATGTTCTATGTCAATGTCATTAGATGGGAGATGTTTTAGGTCAATGTTAGATGAGAAATACTCCTGGAAAATGTATGTTATCACATGGAGCATATGAGAAAGAACATCCATGATGACTTTGGTTGGCATCAGAGGACAAAATACTCTGTTACTAGTAAACAATTGGAATGATCTTAAAGTGATCCCAAGGATGATATAAAGTATCTGGGCAGAAGAATAACAGGATATGAATGATTATGTATTCATCTGTTCTATAAAGACCATGCCAGAGGAGAGTTCTTAAGTAATCTTTGGGAGAACCATTAGACAAATCCTTCCACTGTACAGGAAAGATAGATGGAAGGAAGACAAATATATATATGGTTAAGGTCACTGAAAAAAAAATCCCTTTGGGGATAATTAAGAAGCCAATAACTAAGAGAAGCCTCTGGGGGCATCTGTGACACAAGGGAGAAAGTGGCTGAGAAACTGAGATACTGAGCAATTTTCAACAGATTTATCAGTTGAGGTCAGCTACAGGATGCCTTAAAGCATAGGGTCTGATGTATATCCTCCCCTCTCATACTGTATGGAAAAATTCAATAAAACTTGATATTTCAAATTTAGGCATCTTTTCTTTCTCACTAAGTTTCAGTGATAGAAAGCACATGGCTTTCTTGATATTTTAAAATATTATTATTTAGAAGAGCTATTTTCAAGACATCTTATTATAAAATGGCCAACAGAAAGATAGCTATTTTTTTTAATTTTTATTTATTTATTAGAGAGCGACAGACACAGAGAGAAAGACAGATAGAGGGGGAGAGAGAGAATGGGCGCGCCAGGGCTTCCAGCCTCTGCAAACGAACTCCAGACGCGTGCGCCCCCTTGTGCATCTGGCTAACGTGGGACTTGGGGGACCGAGCCTTGAACTGGAGTCCTTAGGCTTCACAGGCAAGCGCTTAACGGCTAAGCCATCACTCCAGCCCGATAGCTATTTTTGATGTACACACTTAAAATATGCAGTACACCCAAATATTTAGAGCAGGGTTGTAGGAATAGAATAGTAAATTTATTGAAAATCAGGTAAAATGGAGAAAAATAGAGCATAGAAAATAACAAAAATTTAAAAATAGGTATACACAAAAGAATGAACACAGCAATGAGTAAGAAATTCTATTCGGTGGGTAAGATTGCTAGATGGGCATTAGATTTGCAATTTGATGGCTGATAAACAGCATATCATCAACAAGAAGACTAAAAATCAAAATTATAGGAATAATAATGTCCAACAACTAGTGAATGGATAGAGAACAGTAATTCAACAAAATGCTACTCCACTGTATAAAGGAATAAAATAGCAATGCACTCAACAATAATGACAAAGTTGAAAAACCATGTGTTATAAAGATAGAAACCAAAGACTACATACTGCATAATATCATACAGGTAAAATTCTAGACAAGGCAAAATCATAGTGGTAGTGAGTTAATAGTTTTCTAGGTAATGAACACTCTAGCAGGTAGAGAACTCACTGTGAAGGGACATTAGAGTACCTTCAGAGTATTGGAAATGTTATATATCTTGAACATGATAGTTTTTACATAACTGTTAACACTTATTTTATTTATTCATATCATAAAATTTTACAGCAATAAAGTTTAAATCATTGCACTAACATGTGCAAATATCTAAATTATAACAATGAGAAATAATAATTATATACCAATACATATGGCCAGGCAAATCTAAACTAAACACAGTGTTTGTATAAGGACATGAGGCCCCTTTGAGTGGAGTGAGATGATAATGACTGGGAAAAGGTACAGTTGGGAGCATGTTTGTGGTGAGCTGTGGATGTTTTGACTTTTCACTGGAGGGGTCAATACTGAGATATTTACTTTGGGATGAATTATTGAGCTGAACTGTTTATGCTTGTAGAAACTTTTCTGATTATGAATGACACTGCTGTGGGAAGTGAGGACATGCTAAATATGTAACTGTATTACTTGAAAATATGACTTTTTAATGGGACTGATTCATAGAGAAAGAAACTGAAAACAAGTACTTTGGAAAAATAACTAGCAGTGCAATATTTTTGAGAATCCAGTTAAGATTGGTCTTTAACTAATTGAAAGGAGAAGAACCTGCAGGTAGGAAGTCAAAGAAGTTCCTCTCTGTGGTGTGGGCTGAATTATCACACCCCTCTGCAAATTCATCTAGTCCCCAGCACCACAAGTTTGGACTGTATTTGGAGATGGAATCTTTACAGATGTAATTAAGGCAAAATGAGGTCAGAGGATGAGCTCTAGTTACTTGTGACTGACATCCACATAAGAAGATTAGGACACAGATACTCAGCAAACTTTGGTGGCAGGGGGGACTGGTTTGAAGATCACAGGAAGACCATCTTCTAGCCATAAGAAGTTATAGGAAGAAGACAGCTGCAAGCCAAGAAGAATGAAGAATCTGAAGAAACCAACTTTGCTCACATCTTTTTTATCAGCCTTAGGCCTCAGACCATGAGAAAATAATGTTCTCAGGCCTAAACTACCTAGTAGAAGGTCTGTTTAACTAAAAATCCTAGGGAAAAAATAGAGACGACTTCTATTTTCTCTGAACTAAAAATATGGGTGCTTATTGGAAGAGGGAGATAAGATTTGTACTTCAAGAAATGCAGACAAGTTTGGAATGTGAATTTCAGTGGATATAAGACCAGCTTGACCTGAGACCCACAGGAAGATTGCCCCGCCTTGTTGTGGGCCCAGGTCAGTTTGCAGAATTGTCCACATACTGAGTGAGTCTTCAGAAGTAGTTCTATTCTAAACTCAGGCATATTTTGTGGTTTGTCTTCTTTGACAGGCTCGCTAGGGAGAAATTCAGATGTCAACATGAACATAGATTATGCATTGTATCACTGTAGTTTAAATAAGTAACCACAAATCATCTCAGAGTAGGCAACACAGGTGAAGCCATTAATGAGAGCTGCACCTGGAATGAGAAAGGAGGCTAAATAGTGGCACATTTGGCAATAACCACAGAAATCATGACAATTAAATGGATACATCATAGGTAAGGTTGGAGAAACCATCCTCATAGCTGAGTTATTTCTCTAAGTCACGGGTTTCAAAACAAAAATCTATAAAAATACATGAATGTCATAAATGGTTAGGAATGGATCTTATTTCATCAGTTGTTGATTTTAAATTCATAATGAAAACTAGTGAGAAAATGCAAATGAATTAACATGAACTAATTTCTGTGAATTTTAAAAGCAACTTAAATTGCCGGGTAAGATTCTCAGTAGAATTATTTATGGGCATCTAATCCCTTAATATTGTTTTTAAAATAATATTTGAACCTAGCTGTGTATTCCTTTAAGATTAATTAAAGTTACTTTGTTAAAATTCAGCAACATCCACCTTAAATTATTAGGCATGAATTAGAAAAGTGGAACTTTATGATCTCTTAAAAATAATAGAGGTGGGCTGGAGAGATGGCTTAGCAGTTAAGCACTTGCCTGTGAAGCCTAAGGACCCCAGTTTGAGGCTCAGTTCCCCAGGACCCACATTAGCCAGATGCACAAGGGGTGCATGTGTCTGGAGTTCGTTTGCTGTGGCTGGAAGCCCTGGCATGCCTATTCTCTCTCTCTCTCCCTCTCTCCCTCTCTCTCTCTCTCTCTGTCACTCTCAAATAAATAAATAAAATTTAAAAAGTTTTTAAAAATAATAGAGGTAAGCAAAAATTCGAAATAATATCTTAAGATTGAAACTTAGTTATTATTTATACATTTTGTCTATGTTTTTTAAAGGTACTTGTATATCTTGTTGGTGAGTATTAAGAATAATTTAGGTAAAAGTAGGTAATCAGAGGATATTCACAAAAATATAAACTTTTTCTTCTTATTAGCTCTTTCTGGTGCTAGTTGACAGATTCAGGGAGGAAAGAGGATTTTGGAAATTTAAACACAAGTTCATTTTCAGGATAAAGTTAATGGCAAAGGTTGGTATACCTACTTTACAGCACGGTGGCCCAATGAAACATTAAGCTCAGTAATTAAGATGAAAGGTTATAATCAATGTCTGTGGACATAATTAGTGGTGTACTACACAGTTAAAGGCCTTACATTTTCAATGAGGTCTTTGAGCTCATTTTGTTAATTCAATTTATTTTACCTAACCATAGCAATTTCATATATATATATATTTTCATATAATTTCATATATATATATGATGTATTCTTTAGGTCTTTATTTTAACAATTATGGTGCTTATTCTATCATATGTAAATGTATATTTTTGGTACATATGTATAATTAGAAAAAACTCCACTACCCAAAACCCAAACATGTAGCTATAGTATAATTATACTTATTAATATTTGCACAAAATTATTATAGGTATATTTTCTACCCACTACTGGTTTCTGCTACTAATAGGCATCCAAGTTATTTTCAGTTTACTGTTACTACATAAAATATTGCAACACAGTTCCTTTCATATATGCCCTCACATACTATTTCCTTTGATCATGGATGCAAGTATAGTTAGCCTTCTTAATTTCCAAGGCATTTTTAGCAATTCACACATCCACAGTTAAGTGTGAGAGGCCTTTCCCCTTACCACTGACAGAAGATGGTTACAATTGTTTTCAATTTTGTTAATTTGGTAGGGAAAAAATAGCACTGCATTTTTGAAACACAGAGTAAGAAGGGTGATAAGATCTGGTGATATTTGTTTTCTATTAGAGTAAGGTTTGGGATCTTCTAAGTATCCATTTTAAAAATCATCTGCTTATTAAAATCTCAATGTAGGGCTGGAGAGATGGCTTAGCGGTTAAGCGCTTGCCTGTGAAGCCTAAGGACCCCGGTTCGAGGCTCGGTTCCCCAGGTCCCACGTTAGCCAGATGCACAAGGGGGCGCATGCGTCTGGAGTTCGTTTGTAGTGGCTGGAAGCCCTGGCACACCCATTCTCTCTCTCTCCCTCTATCTGTCTTTCTCTCTATGTCTGTCACTCTCAAATAAATAAATAAAAAATGAACAAAAATAATCTCAGTGTATCTAGTAGACAGCACCAACTCATTTTTAGCTTATCAGTCACGTTCATGTCTAGCCCTCAGATAAGCCAGTCATAATCTCCACTTTATGGAAAAGAACTCAAAGATCCACAGTCATTGATTTGTTTTACAAACACTGTTTTGGAAAATAAGTTGCTAAGATGGAAATTCAATTCTTCATTGTTTCCATCAACTTTCCCTACTGACAAAGCCTATCAAATGAGAATCTTAACTGTGGTCATCACTGTGCCGAAGCCTCTGATAAAATCATTCACGAGTGTATGTAGACAGATAGATGATTGATAGATGATAGATAGATAGGTAGATGATAGATAGATAAATGCAGCTCGCCTACATTATAGATGCTAATCTGTTTTGCCCTGTCTACTGATTTAAACATTAACCACATCTAAACACATTCCTTCACAGCAATGTCAACTTATCAAAATGGCCATTCCAGTCTAGCCAACTAACACATAAAATGAACAGTCAATCTGTGTGCCTTCCTGTGGGCTTTTTTCTTTCTATTTTTGATGGTGTGGAGCAGATGCTTCCAGATTATATTCCCATTTTGTCTGCTGAATCATGAATATATCATGACTTACTTATCCATTTGCTCCTGCAGAATATTTGAGCTATTCCTTTTTCCCTGTTATAATGTTGCTATGAATATTTCAGATGGTGATTCCTGCAGTTTATGTGGAAGGATTTCTTCAGGGAATATCCTTAGGAACACTAGATGTATCAATCACTGGGATATGGGCTATGCACATACTTTACTTACAAGATAACACTAAGTTGTTATTCAAAGTAAAAAACTGGTTCACATGGCCCCCAGCACTGTGGCAACTATGTCCTCTTGTGCTGCATTTTGGTCATTTTATTGCAGATAGGCAGACATTAGGCTTGGAGGTCACTGAAGGATGGCTCTACCTCCTGTTTCCCTAGTAACATTAGAAAGGGAAGAGACAATTCCTTCTGGCCACAGGAACAGAGTCCTTTGGTCCAAGTAGAGCCTGTCCATCATTGCCCTGGTCAAGAGACTACCTCTTGCCTGCAGACATGCTGAAGCCCTGGGAGAAATACTCCCTTGGGGCAGCTGTTCAGATTCTCACAGTGGAGCCTCTCCACTGTGTTCTAACTCAAAAATTGTAACTTCATTTTTTCCCTCTCTCTCTTCTTTGAATGCCAGCAAAAGTATACTTACCCTAACATTCTGGGACATTTTTACTTTTTATATATTCTCAGCATCAAGCACCTAATTCCTCCCAACCTCTTTTTTGTTTGGTGACAGCCCCCTGCCACACACACACACAGTCTGTCAGGAGTCTTCTTCTATATTGTCCTTTATAAAATCTACTGTTGTCCTGATCACCTCCCTGTCAGCATTCCTTATTTCTCTGTGGACTTGTGCTGGGACTCTAGAGCCACTGGCTGGTGACCTGTGAGTTGTCTGGCGTCTTCACCACTCCAAGGAAGCCCACCTGGGACAAGAAAGGCCACAGACTCTCAAAATCTGTAACACTTTCATAATTTTTTTTTTTTTGATTTGTTTTTTCGAGGTAGGGTCTCACTGTAGCCCACGCTGACCTGAAATTCACTATGGAGTCTCAGGGTGGCCTTGAACTCATGGTGAGTCTCTTACCTCTGCCTCCCGAGTGCTGGGATTAAAAGCATGCACCACCGTGCCCGGAACTTTCCTAATTTTAATGTCTGCAACATTTAGGATTTCTGGCTTTCCTCATGAAATCTGCTGTATCTTAGCTGTCTGATCATTGTGCAAATTGTCCTGTTCTAAACTCCTATCTCAAAGTCCTCAGAAAGATGGTAGAAGACAAATCAAATTCAGATCAACTGCCATGCTGCAACAGGTGTGCCATGTTTCATTTAAGCTGGTTTAAGTTGTTTTCTGGGTCAAAGAGCCAGAGCATGTCCAGTAGTTGAGGGGAGGGATTCTGAGTGTGGAACCCGGCAAGCATGGCTGTTTTGCGCAACAGTAGCTGAGTAAGAGTAGAATCACAATTTGCCTGAGGCAGCAGGCTGATTGCAGCTAAGTTTTCATGTAAAAGTAAATAGCTCTTGCAAAATCCTCTGAAATATTACATTACAGTTGGGCTTCTCATTATTTAACAGTTTTTATTACAGGGTTGTGAATTTACAGGAAAGAAGGACAGTTGGATGTATCTTGAAATTTTGAGGGCTTTGCCCTATCAGACATCGGTTTTAAGAAGCTTTCTTGAAGGCCTACACAGTGTTGTTAGACATGGAACTTCCTCTAGCTCTACGGGATCAGTATGAAATTTCCACTGAGAAATTGCAAACTGAGTGATCATGAGATGCAGCTATACCACTTCTGGGTGTGTGCCAAAGAAATCCAAGTCAGCGTGGAGACATGTGCACTCCACAGATATGGTAGCACCATTTGTAACAGCCCAGCCACAGAACCAGCCTGGGCACCTACCAACAGGTGTGCAGCAAAGACAATGTGGTGAATATTACGCATCGGAATCTTCTTCAGCTCTAAAGAAGAAATAAATTTTGTTACTTGCAGGGGAAAAAATGATGCTACAGAAGATCCTTATGTTAAAAGAAAACAGACTCAGAAGGACAAATATAATGTCTTTTCCTCTCATATTCTGAATACAGGTTAAAACAAAAGGCATAAAAACAGAAGGAGCTAAGGAGACCAGCAGAAGGGGCTTGAAGGGCCAACAGATCAAAGTACATGATATACATATATGAAAAAGCACACTGAAACCTATTATTTTTTTGTAATGAAGATATGCTCATCAGCATATGTACATATACATGAGGCATTAAAGCTATGAAAGTAGAAGGGAGTTAACTTGGAAGAGAATAGATATAGCAAGAGAGTGTAATAAGGGGTGGATATAACTAAAGTATATCATATATACTTATGAAAAGCCCATAAAGAAGCACATTTTTGTACAATTAATACACACTAATATAAGTGTCCTTTCATAGTCTGCTTCTGTTTAAGTGACTCAGAAATGAGAAGGTAACTGCTACACATGGACTCTATGTCTTCTTGTGTTTGACTAATTTCACTTAACCTAATATCCTCTGGATTCTTTCTTTTTGTTGTAAATGACAGGTTTTCATCCTTTCCAGATCAGTGGTGCTCCACTGGGGGCATGCACCACATTTTCTTGATGCATTTATTTGTTGATGAACACTATGGTGGTTTGAATGTATGGCCCCAGAGACTCGGATTTTTTGTTAATTAAGATGACACTTTTCTTGAGGTTTTTTTTTTTTTTCTTAGCTTTTTTGAGGTAGGGTCTCACTCTAGCCAAGGCTGACCTGGAATTCACTATGTAGTGTCAGGGTGGCCTTGAACTCACTGTGATCCTCTTACCTCTGCCTCCTGAGTGCTGGGATTAAAGGCGTGCACTGCCATGCGTAGCTACCTTGAAGTATTTTTAATTAAGTTTCCAACTTGAGTCTCCAGCAGCTTGCTAGAGGTTGTGTCACTGGTGGCAGGTCTTAAGTCCAGCCCTAAGGTGTGTTGAGAGCAGTTGGGCTGTTGGTGCTTGCTGGCTGTCTGATGCTGCCTCTGTGATCTATGGAAGTGGGCCAGCTTCTTCTGCCATGATAGCGCTTCTCCTGGAATCCCTAAGTCTGAAATAAACAGTTTCCTCCCCTGTACTGCTTCTGGTCAGATGTGTGTCCAGTGACATGAGGACAGCTGCACCAGGGACCTAAGCTGATTCTGTATCTTAGCCATTGTGTCTAGTACTACAATAAATGTGGGGATATACGCACCTAATTGCTATGCTTTCATTTCCTTTGGATACATATCTATTTTCCTCATTTCAATGAGAATCAAAAAATATCTCAGTTCCTTCTTTTACCTGTACAAATGAAATGTGTATTAAATGGTTTCTATATGAATAGTAATGTACGTGTGGCCATGAAGATCTTGGTAGATAGTTAGTGAGAGGTACCTACTAACTACTCTCGCAAACTAAGCTCTATTTTTTGAAGTTTTTAAAAAATATTTTATTTATTTATTTGCAATGAGAGAAAGAGAGAGAGAAAGAGTGGCCATGCCAGGGCCTCTAGCCACTGCAAACAAACTCCAGATGCATGCACCTTTATGCATCTGGCTTTATGTGGGTACTGGGGTATCAGGGTCATTAGGCTTTTCAATCAAATTGCTTAACCACTGAACCATCTCTCTAGCCACCAAGTTTTATTTAAGATGGAACTGGAAGATGGGTGGTATACTTTTTCTTTAAAGAGCCAGATAGTAAAAAGTTTAGGCTTTATGAGTCACTGTCTGGTGCAGCTACTTAAATGACTTGTAACCTGAGAGTAAACATAGGCCATATCTAAATAAATGGATGTGGCTCTGAGTCAATAAACCTTTACTTAATAGGGCTAGAGAGTAGGCTAAGCAGTTGAGGCACTTGCCTACAAAGCCTAGGAACCCAGGCTCAATTTCCCAGTACCCACATAAACCAGATGCACGGTGTGGCAAATGCATCTGGAGTTGGGTTACAGCGGCTGGAGGCCCTAGCATGCCCTCCTCTCTTTGTCTTGTCTTCCTCTCTCTCTCTAGTTCTCTGTATTTTTCTGCTTTCAAATAAATAAAATTTTAAAATACTTTACATAATAAAAGAATTATAGATTTCAGTGAGGTAATAAGTCACATTTTGCCAATGCAGTTAATTTCAGTAAGTAAAATACACTAAGAATCAAACATAGGGTAGAAATATTTGTTATATTCCATCTCTTCTTGCCAAAAGACTATGGTATTGCTCTAATATAAAACATCTTTGCAATCCTCCTAATTATCATTTATTCATAGGCTATTGCACTGGGTTTCATGTCTAGCCACTGGCACTGCAGTTAGAAAGGTTAATACATTCTGTTTAAGGATATGATGCACTTCACAGGACTTTTTATGGGAAAATTTTGCTTAAGTCTGTTTATTTATTGATTGCAGTAGTTCTTCCAGCAGGTGGGATAAATGTCTGCTGAGCTATACAAGGCTAGTTAAGGCAGCAGTTTTGGCAAGTGTGTAAAGCTTTTAAGCCCATATACTTGGGAAGTGGGTGAGCCTTTTCCTTTGCACCTGTGGCCTGCTGGTAGCAGCATTCCTCCCACTGTCTGTAGTGTGCCGGCTCCAGGAGGCAAAGTGCACACGTTGTGAAATGCTGGTAGCTGTCCTTCCCCTGCCCCTTGTGAAATCAGCCATGTGCAGTATGGAACATAGGGTGTGACCTGAACCAGCAAATCCTAGTTACAGCTAATAACCATGAAGAATGCTGCTGGACTCGCATGCATATCACATATCAGCCAGTGGCTGTACTGCAAAGGACCGTGACCCATGTGCCTGGGATGTGGTTTGGGAGGGAGGCAATGTTCACTTTTATTTCTCATGAGCCAGTTATCTTCTTTCTTGTGCAATGCAGCACTGTAATATAGGCTACCATTCTTTCTCTTTCCTGTGTCTCCCGCAACCCATTTTTGATGGGATTCTGAGAGTCTTTTCCCCTCTCTCTAATCTGTGCTTCACCGCACTGCCAGTGTGACCTTTAGAAAATGCAATCCTGTTTACATCCTGCAAGGTGAAGATTTCTGTTTTGTTTCCTCCTTGCTCCTAAGAAACAGTTAAACACTGTCCTCCCAGTCTTTTAAGAATATGCCCAGTCTGGGCCCAGCTCACCTCTGCTGTCTCATGGGAGGCTAACCTTCTCCAGGCTGGGTTCCAGTTGCACGAGCATCATTTAGTGCTTCGAACTATTCTCCATGATGCCTCCTACTCAGGGGCCTAATATGTGCTTAATATTCTTCTGGAATGTCTCTTCTCATCCATCCTCACTAAACCCTTACAGCAGCTGCCTCTATGTCCAGATGTGTTAACTTTTCTTCCTCAGTAGAAGTGTCCAGACATAGACAGAGACATTTGCAAAAGCTATGGGAGGGAGGCATCCATTATCAAATCCATTAGTAAGACATATAAGTGACTCTTAGGGCGCCTTAACAACTCTGAGATTTGTGTCCTATGACTAGTCAATTTAAAAGAGTCTCTATGGACTGTATGTATATCATAAGTAATTCTCATCACATGTACATAGGAAAGAGAAATGCATATAGGAATATTTTAAAAATAGGACTGATATTCTGTTATCTTTGTTTTCTTAAAGTTATAGGAGCAGCATAATATTTCAAAATCTGTTCTATGACAGGTCATATTTTCTAAGGGACCCAACTTGTTATAATTTCTAAAGTCTGATATGTTGCTTATTAAATTTAGTCACTGTTGATTTTGGCAATAGCCCAGAAACAAACAGCAGAAATTTGATTATTTTAGTTATCAAGATACATATTCCTACTCCTATGAAATAGCAGAAAGTGCTAAAACAATAATATTGCCAACATCAATAACTTAAAAAATAGAAATTTTAGAAATTTCCCTGATGAATTAGACTGAAAGAAATCTACTTTTATATGACACACACACACACACACACACACACACACACACACACACACACACACATCTATATCTATATCTATATCTGTATCTATCTATGTATATCTCAAAAGTAAGTTTATGTAGGTTAAGATCTGCCTTACATATATCGCACAATTTTCTCATCTAAGAAGAAATATATTACATAAATTCCCCCAGTCCCTAAAAATGGAGTTCAAGTTGTTCTTTAGCAATTCCTTAGTTCTTTACAGGCTTATATGAGAGCGTGATGATTTTAGGCACCATCACTTTGACTTTGTTTTACAAAATCTGACACTATTACTCTGATTTATAGTAGTCTCATGTATTTGATGCTTTCTTTTTCCCCCACAGATGGGAGTTAAGAGGTTCCTAAAAGAAACTGTAGGACGAACTCAGCCCTCTGTCTCCTAAGCACAGTTGATATTCTAAATACTCAAAGGAGGGGATTCTTATATCTCAGTTAATAATATTCACATATTGTTATCATAATTAACAATGTATTCGACAGAAATAACAAGACAGGGTATGCATAGGAACAAATATATAGGTTCAAGAAGAAGGGCAACACCAAGTTGGCCTCTAAATATTTATTTATGTGCATGTTCATACATTGGTGCAGCCCTCAGCTTAGTCAAAGAAGCTTCTCAGGCTGGAGAGATGGCTTAGCCGTTAAGCACTTGCCTGTGAAGCCTACGGACCCCGGTTCAAGGCTCGGTTCCCCAGGTCCCATGTTAGCCAGATGCACAAGGGGTTGCATGCATCTGGAGTTCGTTTGCAGAGGCTGGAAGCTCTGGCGCGCCCATTCTCTCTCTCCCTCTATCTGTCTTTCTCTCTGTATCTGTCGCTCTCAAATAAATAAATAAAAAATTAAAAAAAAAAGAAGCTTCTCTTTTCAGATAGCAGTGAATACTGAAACAGTATACTCAAGCTAAATGAGACATCTCTAACACACACACACACACACACACACACACACACACACACACACACACACACACCAAGGCTCAAAGAACATTGCGGAAGAGGGTGTTGGAAAGAATGTAAGAGATGGCAGATGGGGATGAATTCTTTGGAACACTATCTTCTAGACAGGAGGTAGCCACTGTATTAGTGATCTCACAGTCTTTGTGACTTAGACCTGCATAATGTAGAGCCCATAAACATTCTATTATGTCTGATGAAGGACAAAAAAGAAGACATCAAAATAGCAGAAGGGATAAATAGTTGGAAAAAAGAAATAGTTCAGTGAAAGAGGGCTAGGGTAAGGAGACAAAAAATTAATTTGAGGAAATTATTATCATAATGCATAATGTACGTGTAGGAAAATTGTCATTTAAAAGTTTTTAAGAGAGAAAATCTGAAAGCAGGTAATTTTCAGAAAAAAGTAGATTAGTTGAAAATATTTATTAAGTACCAAATATGTATTAAAGACTATGACAGCCCAATGGTAGCTGTAAACGGAAAGGCTTTTGGCAAAAGTAGTTTTGCAAAGCAATGAAGAAATAAAATTATTTTCAATGGAAAAGCACATGGGCAGAAACTAAATTCTGATCATTACAATGCAAACAAAACCAGTTCTATTTATACCATAGTTATAGCAAAGAGAAGCCAAACTAATACAGTCTTTGAAAATTGCTTAAGATGGAGCTGGAGCTTAGAAAAAGAATAAAAATACAACAACCATTAAAGATAGAGTTGATATTTTGTCAGTTTATGAGAATTAAGAACCCTTCTTTAACTTGATGCAATTTCACTTGACCTTCTGTTTTGGTTTCTGCATCTCTGGGTCTGGCCAGAAGTTCCTTGCCCTTTCCTGTGTTCTAAAGTGCTCTACACTACTTTCTTGTAGTTTCACAATGTCCAGTTTTACAGTTAGTTCTTTATATATTTTTAGTTAAGTTTGGTAGCTCTTGAGAGCTAGGGGACCAGTTTTTCTTCTGCATGTAGATATCAACTTTTTGTAGCACTATTTGTGGAAAAGATGATCTTTTCTCCCTTGTATGCTCTTAGTGCCTTTGGTGAAAATGAAGGGCTTGTGTACGCATGAGTTTTATCTTTTGTTCAACTAACACATGTGTTTTTAGAGCCACACCAAGCTGTTTTGATGACCATGAATTTGTAGATTTTTTAACATATTTTATTTATTTAAGAGAAAGGGGGTTGGAGAGAGAGAATATTGGTGTGCCAGGGCCTCCAGCTAGTACAAATGCACTCCAGACACATGTGCTCCCTTGTGCATCTGGCTCACATAGGTACTGGGGAATTGAACCTGGGTCTTTAGGCTTCACAGGTAAGTGACTTGACCACTAAGCAATCTCTTCAGCCCACTTTATGGAATATTTTGAAGTCAAGTAATATAATATCTCCTGTCTCTTTTCTCTTTTTAGTTAAAGATGACTTGGCCATTTTATTATTTTTTTTTCTCTCTCTTTGTATTCTACAGGTTTTAGGATTGTTTTATCAACATGACAAATATCTGGTATTTTGATAGGGATAGTATGAATCTTGAGATTGTTTTGTGTTATATGGACATTTTAGCAACAGTAATATTTTTCTAATCCATAAATACTGGGTATCTTTCCATTTTTATATTCTCTGATTTATATCATAATGTTTTATGATTTTAATTATAGAGATATTTTAACTCTCTTTTACTAAATTAATTTACTTGAAATTTATAGCCATTATAAATGGATGGTATTTTTGACCTCTAGTTCAAATCGCTTCTATTTCATCTAGTGGTATTGAACAATAGATGTCAGACACACAACCTTTATTATATATGATTGGATTTATGTGGAGTTCACAGATAGGCAAAATTTACCTATGGTGCTTGTTGCAGTCAGGTTCTCATTGCAGGTAGAAATCACCTTACCAAGAGCTGATTGTGGGAAAAAGAGGTTTATTTTGGTTTAAAGGCTCGAGGGGAAGCTCCATGATGGCAGGGGAAAATAGTGGCACAAGCAGAGGGTGGACATCACCCCCTGGCCAACATAAGGTGGACAATAGCAACAGGAGAGTGTGCCAAACACTGGCATGGGGAAACTGACTATAATACCCATAAGCCCGCCCCAACAATAACACTGCCTCCAGGAGGTGTTAATTCCCAAATGTCTATCAGCTGGGAACCCAGAATTCACAACACCTAACTTTATGGGGGACACCTCAATCAAACTGCCACAGTGCTAGAAAGAAAACACTATTCCTTCTGAGGTGAGAGAAGGAATTACTGACTTAGAGGAAGCATACAAAGGGCTTGGTAGTATTGAGGGTTGGAAGTGTCTTATTTCTGATGCATTCCCTGTGTATGCTCACTTGTTCACTTTGACATAATTACTTAAGTACCCATGTATAAAATGTGTCCTCTTTTAAATATTCAGATAAATTTAATCTTCAAATAAAAAACAGTATCTGAATCCTAGCTTTTCTCACTTCCTGTGATGGGTGTTTAATTATAAACTAAGTAGATGGAAGTAATTGTCCTTGGGTGCTCTGTAAAATGATAATGCATTCTATGACATTTGTGTTTGAAGGTTAAATTTGAATTGAGATCTGCATCATAGGCTCAAAGCACAGAGTACATGCAGGTTTCCAATATGTTTCTATTATTTATGCGATTACATTCTTTTTCTATTTCTTTTAATCAATAATTTTATGAAATGATTGACTCAAGGACCTAGGAAATCTTCATGTAAACTGAATTGATGATTCCTTCCTCACAGTAATAGAGGATATCATTCTTCTTTTATAATGCTAAATGCCAGTCAAAGACAGGAATATTTATACTTTGGAACACAACAGCCAGTGCTGTTGCAGGTTCAGGTGATCCTTTCATCTCTTGAAGGTCATGGTCCAAACATGAACTCTTTTTTATGGCATCCATCTTTGTGGACTGTCTAGTGTAATTGTGAAATCAAATAATCATTTCACAGAAAGTGCTCTGAAGCTTTAAAGAAATGCCTGCTATTATTAAGGCAGCTGCATTTTTTAATTATAAATCGAAAGCTAAAACATAAAATCTACATCTGCATATGTGAACTTCTCAGGGTAAATTTATCCTCTATGATATTTGATCCTGATAGAGTATAATTTCTAGATTGAAATGATTTCCTTCTGTTGTAGTATATATTTTGTTAAATTATGATATCTACTATAAGCATCATATATGCCATACACAATTACCATACTGCTCACTGCCTGAATAACCACTGAGATCAAAGCTGAATTTCCTATAATGACACTATCTCTAGTAGCCTCAACCTTTAAAAAAATTAATGTTTATTAATTTTTACATATGTTGTAGCTTAAAACTAACTGGGGCAAGGTCTAGGTAAAAGAAATGATGACAGGCTAAGGAGATGGATCAGCAGTTAAAGGTATTTGCTTGTGAAGTCTGCTAACCTGGGTTCAGTGCTCCAATACCCATGTAAAGCCAGATGCACAAAATAGCACATGTGTCTGGGGTTCATTCACAGCTTGTAAGGCCTTTGTCTGCCTATTCTCTTCCTCACTCTCCTTTTCTCAAATAAATAAAAAAAATATTTTAGAAAAGAAATGATAGCTCTGTAGTGTGATTGGAAGAATGATGGAGACAGTCTCTTACCCATATGAACTCAAAATTTTAATGATTTGCTGTTACTTTAAGTTAAAACAGAGTATATCCAAAGATCTCTCTTACAATGATTAGAATATTCATCTGCTTTACTTCTAATACAAATACATTCCACTCCTTAGAGTAAGATGATTGACAGCAAGCAAGAAGAAGACCGTGCTGCCTGGGTGCTGTACCTTTCTTTATCTGGAACAGTGGGTCCTCTTACCTACAGGCACCCAGGATGCATTGGAGTCTACAGTGGGATTAGGGGGGTGGGCTTTACTTATTCTGTTTCTATTAACTAATTTTCTCATTGCTGTGACCAAATACCTGGCAAGAGGCAACCTAAGCAGGAAAGGCTTATTATTTTAGCTCATGGTTTATAGGAACAGTCCATCATGGCAGGTAGTCAAGGTGGCAGGAGTGCTCAAAGCTATGACAGTGGGGACCTGCTTACATATTACTTGTAACATCATAGTCACAAGGCACACAAGGCTGGGAAGGTGGGGGGGCTCTTGAGCCCCTTCCCTGAGGATATATGAGTGGTTAGCAACTGCTGGGGAGACAGGCCAGTCTTCAGTTATGCAGCCATCTGTAAACTGCCCATACTCCCATAAGTCAGCCCTCACTCATGTTTTTATGAGTTATGCCAAAACACTCACTAGCCACCAAGCTAGACTTGGGTGGAATCACTTCTTTCTTCCTTTTTTTTTTCTTTCTTTTCTGAGAGAGAGAGAGAGAGGGCGGGGGGGGATTGGCACACCAGGGTCTCAGCCACTGCCATCCAACTCCAGATGTTTGTGCCACCTAGTGTGCATGTGCAACCTTATACTTACCTCAACTTTGTGTGTCTGGCTTACGTGGGATTTGGAGAGTTGAACATGGGTCCTGAGGTTTTGCAGGCAAGCCCCTTAACTACTAAGCCATTTCTCCAGCCATGGAATTATTTCTTTTGCTTGTTTTTGCTCTATCTGTGGTGAATAGAAATGGAATAAAAATAGACTCCCCAGGAGAGGTTATGAAACACTCATCCAGAGCTTGGGTTCCCAACATCATGTAATGCTGTCTTCCATATTCTTTTCCTAGCACTTTGCTTCAGTCAGACTGCATTCCATGAATGGCAGGTACTCGGCTTCCCTTCTCTATATACCTTTAGCACCTGACTCAGTGGCAGAAACTGCTCATGTTCAGCCAATGATGGATAAAATGGATTCTTGTAGAACATTGGTTGCTCTCTGTGGAAAAGTGCCTGGCTATAGTTTTCCAATCATAGTTTGTGCTGGTTTGGATTGCCCTAAAACACTTTTTCAATGTAATCTCTCATGGGCTAGGGCTTGGCATTATGCTTCACATGCACCATATAAAAGTTGCCCCATCCTCCAGCGGCATGGTAGTCTGCAAAGGGCCAGAAATCCAGGCTTCTTCCTCTCTTGTGCATTCACATTCTGGGTGGTCTGGGTGAGGGCAGGGGGAGGGGAGAAACATGAAGCAGGTAGAGTAAATGCTAATACTCAATGTACCATGTAGTGTGACCCTTGCTCTTTAGACTGAGGTGAGGAGGTCTTTCCACAGTGCAAGATATACAGTGGACTTCCTGGCACAGGGGGATACTTGGAATGGAATGATTGAGGAGGAAGTTCTGAGTGGTTTGATGACAGTGTGTTGATACCTGTTCCACTGTGTGTCATCTTGAACAGTGGACTTAAGAAAAGAGAATTCAAGAGTAATTATGTGTTAGAAATACATGGTTTCACAGTGGGTTGACATCCAACCTATGAACTGCACCTTAATGCATTTGAGCTCCTTCTTTTCTTAGTTTCATGAAACCATGGCTACTGGAAGAATCTTTTAAGCCATTCCCTTTCATCCTTTGCTGCACTGTCTTCCAACTCTGGTAATCCTCCTGTCAGTCTCCTTGCTTTTTGAATTGTGCACTTACTACTTCCAGAGGGAATATTCACTCCACACTCAACCTTGCAGAATTGTACTTGGCAAGTAAAAGTCTGGACTCTTCTTAGACACAGCTCTTGTGGGATGTTGATGAAAAAAATTTAATGGGATCCAGTGGAGAAATCCACTGAAATATGTATCAGAGGCATTTTCACTTGAGTGCTTTAAATCTGTTTTTTTTTTTTTTAGATTTTCCATGCAACAATCACTTATGCACATAATCCAGCTGACTCAAATATAGGGAATTCAGTGGTTATATATTACTAAGTGCACCTGGAAGAGGATCCTTATCTTAAGTGTGATGAGAGAGTGAGAGAGAAAGCAGATTTTCAGAGGAAGTGAGATGGGCCAGTAAACTCTGAGGTAATTTTAACTCCAGGCCCTTACCATCCCTTTAGGAAAAAAGCCAATAGAGAAGTGTGGTGGCAGGAAAGAAGCTTTATAATTTGAAAGACATCTTAGATAAAAGCTGTCCTTGAAGTGACTTTGAAGTTTCATGTGGAGACTATCTCTCATTCTTAAGCTCAGTTATTTCTGCAGATTTTTTTTTTTTTTTGCTTTCTTCAATATCCTGTTAGTGCATTACTTTCTTAGGTTCCTTAACAGACAGACCACAACAGAGATAGAGATGTAAAGAGCTGACTGGAGAGTGTTTAGCAATGGTACCCAGGAGGAGACAGGAAGTAGCAAGGCACAGAGTGGGGGTGAAATATGGTGTATTTATGTTGTGGTAACCTTCTTGTTGCTGGAATCAATCACATGAACAAAAGTAACTGATGGGAGGAAAGTTTTTATTTTGGCATATAGTCTCAAGGGGCAGCTTCATGATGGTAGGGGAAATCATGTCATGAACAGAGGCTGGGGCTGTAGAGATGGCCCACAAAGTCTAAGGACTTATGTTCAACTCTCCAGGTCCCAGTAAGACAGACACACAGTGATGCAAGCATGCAAGGTTGTACATGCACACAAGGAGGTGCATGCATCTGGAGTTCGGTTGCAGTGGCTCCAGGCCCTGGTGTGTCAATTCTTTCTCTCTCTCATAAAAAAAAAGTCCAGACTGTTGGGCTTGCTTCAAAAAAATAATGAACAGAGGCTGGACATCACCTAGGCCACAGCAGGTAGAAAACAGCAGCAGGAGATTGAGCCAACCTCTAGAAAGAAGGAGCGGGCTCTAACGCCCCTAAGCCCGCTCCCAGCTACGAGAGTCTCCATCTTCAAAACTGCCATCAGGTGGAAACCAAACATTCAGAATACATGAGTTTATGAGGGACATCTACTTCAAGCCATCAAAATTTGTGTCAATGATTTCAGCCCATCTATGAGGGTGCTCTGAAATGAAGGGATCTTCTGAAGCTGTGCTGGGAGAATGGAGCCACCTACAGTGAGAACCATAACTTCCATATGGATGCTTTCCTTCAATTTCTGGGAAGCAATTTATGCAGTTAGCCCTCACTGGCAGTGCCCTGATAATCAGAAGAACGGGTTTTCTTTTTTAGGGTTCAGAGAGGGATCTTCTGCATAGTGCTTGTGGTAGGATAAGGTATGTGATTGAACCTTATCTCCTCTGCCTCTCTTTGCTATCTAAGAGGTTCTTTGGTCTGACATATTGTTATGCAAGATCTCCCAGGGGTGCAATAACCACTTTATATGTCCTCATTAGTGCATTGATTGATGTTGTATGGACAAAGTGATACCTGGAATATGTGTTGTCTCCATGTGAGTGGGTATTCTTTTTTTAAAGATATCTATTTGAAAGAGAGAAGCAGATAGCTAGACAGAATGTGTGCCCCAGGGCCTCCAGCTACTACAAATGAACTCCAAATGTATGTGCCACCTTGTGCAACTGGCTTACTTGGGCACTGGGGAATCAAACCTGGGTCCTTAGGCTTAGCAGCCAAGCACCTTAACTACTAAGAAGTTTCTCTAGCCAATGAGTGAATATTCTTTTAGAGTAAATGGGTTACAGTGTATGCAACTTGCCATTAAATAAATGTTTCCTTTGAGAAATGTTGCTAGACCAGAGTCTGAACATGGTTAATGGTTGTGGAACATGTTGTGAGATTCAGTGGTGGTAGAAGCTAGACAATATTCTGTATTAAATATATATATATATATATATATATACATATATATATATATATAATTTTATTTGTTTGAGAGAGAGAGAGAGAGAGAGAGAAATGGGCATGCCAGGGCTTCCCTGCAAATGACCTCCAGATACATGTGCCGCCTTGTGCATCTGGCTTATGTGGGTACTGGGGAATCGAACCTAGGTTCTTTGGCTTTGCAGGTAAGTGCCTTAACTGCTAAGCCATATCTCCAGCCCCCAGATTAAATTTTTTTTGTTATTTTTATTTATTTATTTGAGAGCAACAGACAGAGAGAGAAAGAGGCGGATAGAGAGAAGGAGAGAGAATGGGCATGCCAGGGCCTCCAGCCATGCAAATGAAATCTAGACACGTGCACCCCCTTGTGCAACTGGCTAATGTGGGTCCTGGGGAGTTGAGCCTTGAACTGGGGTCCTTAGGCTTCACAGGAAAGTGCTTAACCGCTAAGCCATCTCTCCAGCTCAAGCCCCCAGATTTTTTGAGTTAGTATCCATGTTTTTCAGCTATATGTAACTTTTATCTCTTACTATGGCTGCCGTGATCATCTTTCCATTTGTCAACCTTGGAATGACAATGAAAGAGTCTTGCCAAAATGAGTTGGTTGCAATATTGTGCCTATATTATTGATTGATGCCTTTCCTATGGTGTATGCTCCCTCTTGATGGTAGGTGAATGGATGTGAGGGGAAAGTCATCATAATTGGGGCTCATTTGCCAAGATTTATCTAAATGTCTTTCCTTAGCCCTACCTGAGTCAGTTCAGACTTTTTTCATCTCAACCGTCACATATTATGAACATAATTCCTTGTCTCTCCCCAATATGTATATGTTGAAATCATAAGATCTAATATTTATGAATATGTCTCTAAGTGGAGATAGAGCCTTTAGGTAATAAATCCCAAAGAGGATATTAATCTGAGTCCTGTTAAGAAGAGTTTAGAAGCAACAGAGAAAGATGAAATCCCAAACCCTCACCCTATATGTATGCAAAAATGGACCACAAGGTGAAGGGTCAGCAAGAGGATGGTCATCTGCAAACCAAGGACAAAGGTCTCAAGATAGATTAATCCTGTTGGCACCTTGATCTCTGACTTGCAGTCTCCAGAGCTGTGAGCTAATAATTTCTTATTACTTAAAACCCTTCTCTGGCAGTTTCTTGTAGCAATTCTTCAAAAGCGAAAGGAAGTTGGCCAGCCACTCAAATCATTGAGCACAGTCGCTATGAGTTTGCACACATGTGTAGGGTACTTATCTTTCCAAGCGAAGAGAATGCTCAGGTGTATCACCAAGAGCGAGGTCAGTGGTAGGAATTTACCTCATGGCTGTAATTCCCGGCCCCCTGAACAGTAGCCTTTCTCACTTTTCACCTGCTTGCTGAACCAATGTATTTTTAGCCAAATTCAGTTTCTATTATTCTTTTATCACTTGGTCATACAGTGTTACCAGTCAGTGACAGATGCATGAGCAGAGGAAGAGGTTTCAGTGGTGGATGTAATGTATGTTTAAGCACATGCTCCCATAGCTCACTATAACCCCTAGCCATATGTATAGTAATTCTAAATATATCATTGAATTAATAAATAATTGGAATAATCTACTTGTCCCTTATTCTCCTTATCCATACATTGTAGATTTTTGTTCATTTTTATTTATTTATTTGAGAGTGACAGAAAGAGAGTGAGAGAAAGAGACAGATAGAGAGGGAATGGGCTGCCAGGGCTTCCAGCCACTGCAAATGAACTCCAGACTCAATTTTTTATTTTTTTTTGTTTTTATTTATTTATTTGAGAATAACAGAGAGAGAAAGAGGCAGAGGGGGGGGGGGAGAAGGAGAGGGAGAGGGAGGGAGAGAGAAGGAGAGGGAGAGAATGGGCGTGCCAGGGCCTCCAGCCACTGCAAAAGAACTCCAGATGTGTGCACCCTCTTGTGCATCTGGCTAATGTGGGTCCTGGGGAATCAAGCCTCAAACCGGGGTTCTTAGGCTTCACAGGCAAGCGCTTAACTACTAAGCCATCTCTCCAGCTCCACACGTTGTAGTTTTAACCTGAAACATTCAGACCTATTGTAATGCAATGTAGGGGATGGGGATATTCTTTCTTAAATTTAAAGCCATGTCATACTTAAAATAAATAGGTAAAGAATCCCCAAGTATGGAATATTGTTTTCTGAAGTAAGATTGACCTATAAGATAATGTGCTTCCTTTCTAGCAGTGAAAAAAAATGGGATGAAAAATTTTGTCTTTTACTTTGGAGCATCTCGGCCTGACCCAGACGTTTCAAACTTCAGTGATGTAGCAGACACCGAGTCTTTAGAGCCTCACGATGTGCATGCCTTACTGAAGATTCAAGTATACTTGCCACTTCTCTCTCATCCAGGACAGTTGACAAGACCTCATTGAAATAGAGGAGCAGGTGACTCTTTGTATAATGAAGAAAATGATCTAGCTTCCTTCAGATTGTGCCATGAGAGAGGGTGGGAAAGATAACTGTCTTGGGACAAGACTATAAATCTTGTGACTCTAAGCTGCTTTCTTCTTCCCATTAGGGGACAGACAGAATATTTTGTAGATCTCTGTGCTTGGTATCATGCTTGGTATAATCTCTTTTTAGCCTAGCTTTTCTTAATTTTTTTTCAAGGTAGGGGTTCACCCTGGTCCAGGCTGACCTGGAATTAACTATGTAGTCTCAGGATGGCCTCGAACTGTCTGTGATCCTCCTACCTCTGCTTCCTAAGTGCTGGGATTAAAGGCGTGCACCATCAGCCCCCGGCTAAAAAAAAATATTTTTTGAGGTCTTGTATTAGCCCAGGCCGACCTGGAGTTCACTATGTCATCTCAGGGTGACCTCACTCTCACAGTAGTCCTCCTACCTCTGCCTCCCAAGTGCTGGGGTTAAAGGCATGTGCCACCAAGCCCAGCTTTAATCTCTCTTTTTTTTTTTCTTTTTCTTGCGTTCTCAACTTTATTAAACATTTTCTATGATTATAAAGAATATCCCATGATAATATCCCCCTTTCCCCCCTTTTCCCCTTTGAAATTCCCTTCTCCATCACATCCACTTCCCATCTCAATAAGTCTCTCCTCTATTTGGATGCCATGATCCTTCCCTCCTCTTATGATGATCTTGTGTAGGTAGTGTCAGGCGTTATGAGGTCATGGATATCGAGGCCAATATTTTGTCTGGAGAGAGCACGTTGTAAGGAGTCCAACCCTTCCTTTGGCTGTTACATTCTTTCCACCACCTCTTCCGCATTAAACCCTGAGCCTTGGAAGGTGTAATCGAGATGTTACTTGGTACTCTAGTTACTTCTTTCCAGCATGCAACATGCATTCTTACCTTCTGAATTGTCCCATGGTCACTGTCATCTGAAAAGAGAAGATTCTCTATCCAAAGTGAGAGTAGCATCAATATAAGGGTATGAATATTAAGAAAAGTTAGCCGGGCGTGGTGGTGCACGCCTTTAATCCCAGCACTCGGGAGGCAGAGGTAGGAGGATCGCTGTGAGTTCAAGGCCACCCTGAGACTACAGAGTTAATTCCAGGTCAGCCTGGACCAGAGTGAGACCCTACCTCGAAAAACCAAAAAAAAAAAAAAAAAAATAGTGCTTACTGGGAAGTTTGATAAGCATAGTATATACACTTATCCAGACGTCAGCAGATGTTACAACCCTAGGGCTCATGACTACCCTGGTTTTAAGTTTTCAGTGTCAGGGATGTATTCCTTCCCTTGGAGCAGGCCTCCAGTCCAATTGGAGGGCAGGTGGTTTCCACCATGACAGATGTGCCACTATTACACCCATTGGCTCATTTGGCCTGGCTAGCCAATTATAAGGCTTGCCGTGTCCACAGTTGAGTATCTTCACTGGCAGTATCTCTTTCTCCCATTGAACTACATGTAGAATGGCTTCTTCTACCTTTCTGTCAGTTGGTCTACATGGAGGAGGTTATCAGCTCAGTTCTAGCAGGATTTCTCAGTGGCCTTGCAGCCCAACTATGTGGAGTCTTCAGCAATAGGGTCTTACCATCTATTCCTGGTGGGAAACCAAGGGCCTTGGCAATGCCTATAATGTTTTGGGTGCATTAGGGACCTCCCTGGCCAACAACTCACTGGAAGGTATCCCATCCCTGGTACTGAAATTTTTCTAGCAAAGATCTACGGCTCCTGAGTGTTCTATTGTCCAAAACTGAAGGATTCCATTTGATTTATTTATATCTGCTCAGATTTTGATTAGCCCTCCCTCCACCTTTCCTTTACTCGATCTCCTTCCCTGACCTCACTTTGGGCCTTTTCACCACCATTAATCTATTCTTCTACTTACACATATACAATACCAACCTATTAAGTACCCTCCTCCCTTCCCTTCTCTTCCCTTTGTATCTCCTTTTTAACTTACTGGCCTCTGCTACTGAGCTTTTTCCTTCTCACGCAGAAGCCCAATCATCTGTAGCTAGGATCTACATATGAGAGAGAACATGTGGCATTTGGCTTTCTGGGCCTGGGTTACCTCACTTAGTATAATCCTTTCCAGATCCATCCATTTTCCTGCAAATTTCATAACTTCATTTCTCTTTACTGATGAGTAGAACCCCATTGTATAAATGTGCCACATCTTCATTATCCACTCATCAGTTAAGGGACATCTAGGCTGGTTCCATTTCCCAGCTATTATAAACTGAGCAGCAATAAACATGGTTGAGCACGTACTTCTAAGGAAATGAGATGAGTCCTTAGAATATATGCCCAGGAGTGCTATAGCTGGGTCATATGGTAGATCAACCTTTAGCTGTTTTAGGTACCTACACACTGATTTCCACAATGGCTGGAGCAGATTGCATTCCCACCAACAGTGTAGAAGGGTTCCTCTTTTTCCACATCCCCGCCAACATTTATGATCAGTTGTTTTCATGATGGTGGCCAATCTGACAGGAGTGAGATGGAATCTCAATGTAGTTTTAATCTGCATTTCCCTAATGACTAGGGACATAGAACATTTTTTGGATGCTTATACGCCATCTATATTTCTTCCTTTGAAAACTCTCTATTTAGCTCCATAGCCCATTTTTTAATTGGCTTATTTGATTTCTTATTATTTAACTTTTTGAGTTCTTTGTATAACCTAGATATTAATCCTCTATCAGATATATAGCTGGCAAAGTTTCCCCCCCCGCCATTCTGTAGGTTGCCTCTTTGCTTTATTCACAGTGTCTTTTGCAGTACAAAATCTTTGCAATTTCATGAGGTCCCAGTGGTTAATCTGTGGTTTTATTGCCTAAGCAATAGGGGTTGTATTCAGAAAGTCTTTGCCAAGACCAATATGTTGAAGGGTTTCCCCTACTTTATCCTCTAGCAGTTTCAGAGTTTCAGGTCTGATGTTAAGGTCTTTAATCCATTTGGACTTAATTCTCGTGCATGGAGAGAGAAGAATCTACTTTCATCCTTCTACAGACACAAATCCAATTTTCCCAGCACCAATTGCTGAAGAAGCTGTCTTTTCTCCAATGAGAATTTTTGGCATTTTTGTTGAATATCAGGTGGCTATAGCTGCCTGGACTTACATCTGGGTCCTCTATTCTGTTCCATTGATCTACATGTCTGTTTTGGTGCCAGTACCATGCTGTTTTTTTTTTTGTTGTTGTTGTTGTTTTGTTTTGTTTTGTTTTACTATGGCTCTATAGTATAGGTTAAAATCATGTATGGTGATACCACCAGCCTTATTTTTGTTGCTAAGTATTTTTTTAGATATTCGAGGATTTTTGTGATTCCAAATGAATTTTTGGATTGTTTTTTTCTATTTCCATGAAGAATGCCTTTTGAATTTTGATGGGGATTGCATTAAATGTGTAGATTGCTTTTGGTAAGATTGCCATTTTCAAAATATTGATTCTTCTAATCCAGGAACAAGGGATGTTTTTTCACTTCCTAGTGTCTTCTGCAATTTCTTGCTTGAGTGCTTTAAAGGTTTCATTGTAGAGATCCTTTGCTTCCTTGGTTAGGTTTATTCCAAGGTCCTTTATTTTCTTTGATGCAATTGTGAATTGGCGTGATTCTCTGATTTCATCCTCTGTGTGTTTGTTGTTAGCATATATGAAGGTTACTGATTTCTGTGTATTTATTTTGTATCCTGCTACATGGATGTAGGTTTTTATCAGCTCTAACAGTTTGCTGGTAGAGTTTTTAGGGTCCTTTACGTATAGAATCATGTCATCTGCAAATAATGATCACTTGATTTCTTTTTTCCAATTTGTATCCCTTTTATGTGTGTCTCTTGCCTTACTGCTATGGCCAAGACTTCCAGTACTATATTAAATAAAATTGGGGACAGTGGACACTCTTTTCTTGTTCCTGATTTTAGTGGAAAAGCTTCCAGTTTTTCCCCATTTAGTAATATGTTGGCTGTAGACTTGTCATAAATAGCCTTTATTATGTTGAGATATGTTCCTTCTATTCCCAGTCTCTGTAGGACTTTTATCATGAAGGGATGTTGGATTTTGTCAAATGCTTTCTCTGCGTCTAATGAGATAATCATGTGACTTTTGTCCTTCAATCCATTTATATAATGTATTACATTTATAGATTTGCATATATTGAACCATCCCTGCATCTCTGGGATAAAGCTTACTTGGTCAGGGTGAATGATTTTCCTGATATATTCTTGTATTCTGTTTGCCAATATTTTGTTGAGAATTTAATCTCTTTTTAAACAAAGGTATTACATAGAGTATAGCAGCTATCATTGAGAAGTTTACTTAAATGAGCTTCTAGTATCACTTGTGAGTACACTGATGAAGTGAATTATGGATCACTTCCCCAGCCTCCCTCAGGTCCTTAAGGCTATCTCAAAAGTCTGTCTTTATGTGACTTTTTACTGATTGTCTTAAGAAAGGTTATTTTGGAGTTGACCTTACCATGATACTAGGTCTAATCCTGCAGGTGGAAGAAAACAATATGAGGATGATGCTAATTGCCAATCAATTATATAAGAAAACACTTGTGAAATGGTCATGGAGAGTGGAATAAGGCTAGCCTGCGATGCAGACTGCTGTGAACTGGATCTGATGCAAACTTCTTCCTTTTTTATGACTTTTATAAGCACCTACTTTCATGAGCAGGGAATAATTCTGACATTTCTGATCTCTGGACACTAAGTCCCCTAAGAAATGGTCCAACAATCCTTTGGATGTTTACGTGTTTCCTTTCCAAGGCACAGTGCTTATTTAAATAAATAACCATGGGTCCCTTAGAGAAAGCAGGAGATGCCATGATGATTAAGGCTGCTTCTGCTAGAGGACTTAGCCTCTGCCTTAATCAATGGAATCTGTGGGTCTGAACACTGGCTCAGGTTAAGAAGAAATCTTGGTAGTTTGCTTGACTGAATATTCTCAGACTTTTGTTCAATACTTGATTTCTTTTCAGTGTTTATATTTGTTGAGTGCCTGTGCATCTTGCCCTAGGAATGTCTGTTCTTCTTACCTTATCCACAACTCTCTGTAGCTCAGGCTCCTTTAGATAATAGTTTAACCTGCCTGCTAATTAGAATAATTGCACTCATTTTGTCTGATAATTCAGTATTTGCATTCAGTTTCTATTATTTAATATTGCTTACTCCAGTCGTTTCCAAGCTACATATTATAATCCTCTAGAAAGATTTTTAAAATCCTCATGCTCCATTTGTAGCCCATCCAATTAAATTATAATATCTAGGATAGGAACCAGGAATTAATAATTTTTTAAGATCCCCAGGTATGACAAAGTTTGTTAACTCCTGCTGTAATCCATGTTGCTGAAGTGAAACTCAGTTCTGTAATCTCTACAGCCAGCAGCAGACACCTCCTCTTTGATGCTGGTACCCTGCTTGAAGATACATTTCTTTGGTTAATGGGGTCCCCACTGGGACTTCTGAGGAAATTTAGCCAGCAGATTTGGTTTTAGGATTTACACAAAAGATCCAATTATTGTGTCAATTTCTTTGAGCCATTTCATACCATTGATAGCAGACTTTCTGAAATTTCTACATTACTTAATGTTGGGCCATCTTTTTCTTCAAGCTTCTAAGAGATGTAAAACTAACATTTTATATTGATTCTCTGGGGCCCTTGTTAGGGTATTGGGAGATCATGCAAGTTATTGGTGTGACAATAGGCAATGAGAGGTTGGTAGATACTGATGAGAGTGGAAAGGAATAAGGATGGGTCCATTGCAGTGAAGATGTCTCTGTAATATTTTATGCCAAAGGGAAAGTGCTAGACTTTCAAAGGGAGAAGTATAGTTATTTCTGTATATCCAAAGGGGCCAAGTGCCTCTAGGTTTTATTAAGTGTTCTAAGCCATCTACTATTTCCTACCGCAGACTCAGGTCTCCATGTATTCCCAACCATTGTTGCTGTGTTGATGTGGTGGAGTCTGGCCTAGCACATTGGTTGTTAATGAGAACTCAACCTGTCCAGAGCTTACTCATTAATAATTGTTACACTTAATATTTAAGTATTGAGCCAAAGGCTAATATTGTTTGGGGCATGAGAGTCTTCAGGTATTGCCAAAAGGCCCTTTGATAGTAACGTATTGCCTTAAATTGGTGATTAAATGTGGTCAGACATTCTTTCTCTCTCTTCATTGTGGAAATAATATTTAACAAAAGTGCTTACATTTGTCCTTAAAATTACAACTTTTCTTATAACTTTAATAACTTTGTTATGTCACTGAAACCACAACTTCCATAGATATACCCCAATTGTTTACAACCAGTGAAAGCTATAGGAATCATTCTGCTCAGAATGCCACGCTATGGAATCACCATCAGTATTCTTGTCTGATGCATCATGGAGTCTCCCCTAGACAACTAGAAAAGTGGATCCAAATGCAAAATACAAGCCCGTGTCTGTACAAAACTTGGTGAACTCCTTAACAGATTCTAAACAGGGGACATGAATGTTTTCAACAGAGTGATAGTGAATTTTCATTGTCAGTTTGACTGGATTGGAAATCACCTACAGGACACATCTCTGAGACTGTCTGTGAAGGTAATTTCAAATTAACAAAAACTCACTCTGAATATGGTAGGCACGATTCTATGGGCCGGGGAACAAGAAAGAGAAAGTATGGGGATCAACATTTGTCTCTCTCTGCTTCCTGATTGTGAACACAATGTGAACTCCATGACTTGTTAATTATGATGCACTTATTATACCCTGCAATCATGAGCCAAATAAATGGCCTATTTTTAAATTTATTTTTATTTTTATTTACTTATGAGAGAAAGAGGAAGAGAATGGGCATGCCAGGGCCTCCAGTCACTACAAACTCCAGATGCATGTGCTACCCTATGCATCTGGCTTACATGGGTACTGGGGAATTGAATGCCAGAGAGATGGCTTAGCAGTTAAGGGATTTGCCTGAAAAGCCAATGGCCTAATCTTTTAATGTATGATATTTCAAGACAAGATAGCTGTCAGGCTATAGAATGACTAATGCTCACTGCTTTTATTCAGGTCTACAGTGAAAGAGAGGTGTTGGAGGTGAGGGGAGAGAGAGAGAGCTAAAAAAACATAAATATACAATTTTGTGAGAACAGAAGTATAAGTTTAAGGTTGAAAACAGGAGATATAGACAGAGCACCTGTGGGTGTTAAAGAGATTACCATGAAGGAGAAACCTCACACTTTGGACTGGGATAATAGGAAAGATTGATTGAGTATAAGACCCTATCCACCAAAGGCTCCAGCATATAAAAATTCAAATTTGCTTGAAAGGAGAGCTATTGAACTGAAAATGCTGTTGAAGGGGTTCCCTACTTTAAAACAACCATTTAGGAAAATGTTTTCCCAGGTCTAGTTGCTAAGGCACACAGAGGCCATTGTAGCTATTGTAAAAAGTGGCCAAACTATACCTAAAACTGGCAGCAGACTTTTGTCCATGTGGAGTATGTTCTGTATGCAGGAAAAATGCGAGCATTATAGGGACATAGAGGCTTTCACAAAGGTGCCATTAAGTCACTGAGTCCAGGAAATGTGTTACAGGGTCAGATTTTCTGTAAGGAGGCCCTGAGGGTCCTTTGTATAAAACTATGAAAGTGAACGTGAGGTTTCAGTGGAAAACCTACGGTATTAGAGATGCCAAGACTATGGGATGTCTGTGTAGGAAAGCTTCAGGCAGGGTAGAACTGGCTCAAGAAAGAGGCCATGTGTACTGCAGGTGGAAGACCTTGAAGGGAAAGGCTACCCAAGAGGGTTAGAGCCCAGATGCACCATAGCTAGTCCCAGGTGACAGACATGAAGCTGTAGGGATTATTGTTTGACCTGCTGGTTTGGGGTCAGGCTTTGCTCTCATTTTTCTTTGCTATGTCCCTATTCTTCTCTTTTGGACTGGGAATGTTTTCTCTGTGCCATTGTACATTATAAGTCTGTGACTAATTTTTATAATATTAATGAATTTTTTATGGTTATTTTGTTTTATTTGTTTCTTTTTTTTCAATTTTTATCCACATTTTACATGATTATAAAAAGTATGCCATGGTAATACCCTCCCTCTACCCCTCACTTTCCCCTTTGGAATTCCATTCTCCATCATATCTCTCCCCATCTCAATCAGTCTCTCTTTTATTTTGATGTCATGATCTTTTCCTCCTCTAATGATAGTCTTGTGTAGGTAGTGTCAGGCAGTATGAGGTCATGGATATCCAGGCCATTTTATGTCTGGAGGAAGCACATTGTACAGAGTCCTACCCTTCCTTTGGCTCTTACATTCTTTCCACCACCTCTTCTGCATTAGACCCTGAGCCTTGGAAGGTGTGATCAAGATGTTACTCAGTACTCCAGTCACTTCTTTCCAGCACTATGATACCTTCTCAGTCATCACAAAGTCACTGCCATCTGAAAAGAGAAGATTCTCTATCCAAAGTGAGAGTAGCATTAATATAAGGGTATAAATATTAAGAGAAGTGCTTACTGGGCAGTTTGATAAGCATAGTATATACATTTTACCAGACATCAGCAGATGTTACACCCCTAGGGCTCATGACTACCCCAATTTTAAGTTTTCAGTATCAGGGATGTGTTTCCCCCCATGGAGCGGGCCTCCAGTCCAATTGGAGGACAGTTGGTTTCCACCATGACAGACTTGCCACTAGTGCACCCGTTGGCTCATTTGGCCTGGCTAGCCAATTATAAGGCTTGCAGTATCCACTGTTGAGTATCTTCACTGGCAGTATCTCTTTCTCCCATTGAACTGCATGTAGAATGGCTTCTTCCACCTTTCTGTCAGCTGGTCTACATGGAGGAGGTTATCAGCTCAGTTCCAGCAGGATTTCTCAGTGACCTTGCAGCCCAAGTATGTGGAGTCTTCAGCAATAGGGTCTTACCATCTATTCCTGGTGGGAAACCAAGGGCCTTGGCAATGCCTATAATGTTTTGAGGGCATCAGGAACCTCCCTGGCCAACAACTCACTGGAGGTATCCCATCCCTGGCACTGAAAATTTTCTAACAATGATCTATGGCTCCTGAGTGTTCCATTGTCTGAAACCAGAGGATTCCGTGCGATTTTTTTGCACCCTCTTAGATTTTGATTAGCCCTACCTCCAACTTTCCTTTACTCAATCTCTTCCCCTGACCTCACTATGGGAGGAGAAATACTTGTATGTTCTGGAAAGAAGACATGGCTGTAGGGAATGACCAGCTAGGTGTGTGCCCGGATAGCTCAGTCAGTAGATTATGAGACTCTTAATGAATTTTATGGGCACTCACCATTAAGAGATTATCTGAGTCTCATCAGAGACCCTGCACTTAGACTTTTGAACAATGTTAGAAATATAAAGACTTTGGGGACTTGTTAGAGGTAGACTAAATGCATTTTGAAATACTACATGAACATGAAACTTTAGGGGACAGGAACAGAATGGTGTGATTCAATATGTTTGGGTGTGAAGTTAACAAGAGATGAACCTGTGATGGCTCATCTTCATTGCCAAGTTGACTGGATTTGTGATGACCTAGGAGATTTGGGCTGTGAGGGCATTTCCAGAGAAGTTTAAGGAAGGAAAGTTCATCCTGAATGTAGGTGGTAATATCTTATGAGCTAGTCTCAGACTGAATAAATAGTAGAAAGTCAACTGAGCACTGGCATTAGTTTCTCCCAGCTTCCTGATTACATCTACAGTGTGACCAGCTGCCTCCTGTTCTTTCTGCCTTGCTTTCCCCACAACTGTTGACTGTATTGTCTCTTAAACTGTGAGCCAAAATAAGTGTTTTTACCCTTAAATTGCTTCTGTAGGGTATTTTATCATAGAGATGATACAGGTAGCTAATAGAAGAAGGTTTATTGGAGTTTTCTGAGCAGTAACACATAGGAGAATGTGAAAGAAGCAGGGTGTAAGAAAAATGAAATGGAAACATAGTTGCAATGATGCCCTGTAAGTCACTGGGTTGTACTGGGGCGTGAAGGTAGTTCTGGGTTGAGGTAGAGTGTAAGATCTCTATACCTATGTGTTAGCCAGACTTGGGAATTAGGATGCACCCAAGAAGGGAATATCCCCTTTGAAAGAGGCCTAGTCCAGGGGTTGGGCTTAGCTACTAACACACTCAGAGGGGAATAATATACTTAAAAGAAGTGATCTAGGATGGAGAGATAACTTAGTATTTAGGCACTTGCCTGTGAAGCCAAAGGACCAAGGTTCAATTCCCCAGTACCTGCATAAGCCAGATATACAAGGTAGCACAAAACATCTGGAGTTCATTTGTAGTGGTTGAGGCCTTTGCATACCATGTCCATTCTCTTTCTCTCTTTCCCTCTATCTGCCTCTATCTTTCTCTTAAGTAAATAAAATATTTTTAAAGAGGAAATGATCTGTCAGTCATCATGGTCATAGTTTGGCCTAGTTTGTATTGGTAATCTCAAATAGCTTTCAGTGTCAAAAGGAACCCTCAAAAGCCATCTACTGTTATCTCCCTTACTTGGTAGGGACTTGTCTAGAATGAAGACTGTATTCCTGATTTACAATCTAGGGGCTTCCTCTTTTACCATATCATGACAGTCTTATAATATAATATGTGGTGTGCTACAAACATGGTGGAAAACTGAAACAAATTTTAAAATGCCTTAGCTGCTGCCATTGGTAGGTATGACCTCAATTAAGTAATGAACATGCTTCTACAACATTTAAACAAACAATACTTTCTGAAGCACCATATCATCTGTTCAGAGAATTGCTGCCTCCTCTAAGGGAGCTGATTCAAACAAATGAATGACCAAAGAAGTAAAGAGAGAATGGGATGTCTTTAGGGCATAGTCACCAGGGACAAATTCCAGGCCTTTCCACGTTACTTTTTTTTTCTATTCTTTCCTCTTTTGATTCTTTTTGAAAAACCCCTTTATTGACAGTTTTGACATTTCAAAAATATGTTACTCAATTTGAAACTCTGCCTCACTGAAATGTGTTCAGAAGTGTGTATATACATGTTTACAGAGGGAAATGCTCACAAAATGAAAGACAATGTTAGTAATGTTTCCCTCCTACAAGTTAACTGATTCTGATGGTTGTTCCATCTTGCAGCTGCCTGAGAGATGGGGTTGCTCATAAGCATATTGTACGGCTTAGAGACAGAGAAATGTTTACCCTAGAGACTAGAAGGCTGACACCTAGGCAGAAGTTAGAACAAGAGATGACAGATAGCCAGATGAAAAAACTCAGGATATGGTATATTGTCACCATGATGTCTAAGATTTAATTTTAAATGTTCTTACTTTTTCCTCAGTAATACTTAGTCCTCAGTGCAATGTGGTTCCCTGTAGCAGACTGTATAAGTTCACATGGGAAGGTCAGAAAAACAGTCAAACAAAGACATTAGTTGTAATGTGCCCAGAATAGAAATTTGGAGTCATCATAATATAAGCTCCTGAGGGGTGGGGGGAAAACTGGGGCATTGACTTGCCCCTGAGTATGCAGAGTACAAATTTAGATGATTTTCTTTGGGACACTTAAAGGAAACAACAAAATCACACCCCAGGAGACAGAGAGCTGGGAAAGCAGATGAGAGCCAACATGAAACTAAACAGTCAAAATGTTAAAATTGAATTTTTATAGACTATATGGGTTACTTTAATATTTGGCAATATGAAACTACTTCTATTCTGATAAACAAACTAACAAATAAGCTAATGACCCAATGCTAGTTAATACAACTTTATGTAACTTAGTTAAAGACAGCCACAGCTCAGGGGTTACCACTATTCATTAGTCTCTCTTTTCCGTGTGTTGTACCCTGGTGAGGATATTCCAAACCAGAAGGACGACAGTCTGTTTGCCCCTGAGGGCTGCCTCTCCATTCACAAATATCTCCCTGGCTTCCTTACTATCTACCCTACCATCTCTCCTTCTGTTGTATTTTCTTCTCTGCACTTCCTATAACAATCCAGGGGAAGACCACAATTTCATTGTCTGGGATGGGCTCCCATATGTATAATGCTTATTATTTATAGGAAACAGGAGGGGGAAACTTTAAAGCCAAAAGGGATACACTTGCTTCCTGCTGGAATGTGAATGTCTCCGCAGGGCTGGAGGGCACAGCCTCTCCAGAGAGCAGCAGTAGTGGAAAGTTTGATTCCTGACCTCAGAGAGCACAGATGCTGAGACATTTTGCATGGACCTTATGTTTCTACAAATGGGAGGGTAGGAAACTCCAAACATGGGCTCAAATATGCATGCTTAGACAAAGAGATTATCATTTTATTTATTTGAAAAAAGTAAAATAGACTCAGCATTTCATAATTGACAAGCCCTTAATACAATGATTTATAGTGGAATAATTTGCTGACATGGAAAACCTGACATCAAAGGAATAAATCTAGTAGTTTTCAGGAACACTACTTAGTATAGATAGTATTATGGATGGTTTAATTTTTCTATGTGAGGACCTAACTGTACTATACAATGACTTAATAAAGGGCAGCTTTAAAATAGCATGGATTTACAAAATACCATTTCAATTTTACTCATGCTTGCAGGATATTGATTACTAGCTTTAAAGGGATTTCCTCATGCCTCATGATAACTTATATTTTCTAGGCAACCGATCTGCCAATATTTATGCTAACCTGTTCTGTAGTTTAGAGTTAATTCTACATATCAATGAAACTTATAATCTTTTCTAAGTATGAAGAATTAGTTCTAATTTTTCTTAACACAGCTATGCTTCCCTAATGAACAAATTTATTGCTGAAATAACGAAGCATTTTTATGAAATCCTGCAGGGTAGAAAACACTTGTCAATTTAAATGTGAATAACATCTGCAGTTATTTTAGATGTGAGATATTGAGCCATGCTTCTGGGAAAGCCCAGAGACCAACATGAATAAATAAATAATAAAATAAAATAAAACTTCTTTTGTATGTGTGTGTTATATTCGTGTGTGTGTGTGTGTGTGTGTGTGTGTGTGTGTGTGTGCTTGCTCTGTGTGGGCACATAGCAGGAAATTTTTACCCTGTGGTGACAGAAACACACGTCTTCATGCCAAATAGGATACAGATGATAGATCAAAGGATGATTGCACCAAAATCAGTTCTGGTGAACTAATGAGTTTATTGGGGTCACTTACACAACAGGGTAAGGAGTTGCTTACAGGAGTAGTGGGTGACTCCAAGGTAGCCACATCACTGAAGTCTCTTTATCACATCTTGGAAGATGACCTCCCCATAGCTATTCAAAGGCAGCTGTATCACCAGACAGCCGGTCACAGCATAGGCGATGCCTCATAGACCTGCATTTCTGGAGCACGCTGCACAACCTGCAGGTAGCTCACCTGGAGCATCCTGAGCAGTGGACACTGCCCCACTTGTAGGCAGTTCAAATCAGCCTTTCCCCAAGCAGTTGTTTTCACTTTATAGAGCCTGTGGCAGAGTCTTGCAGCTCTTTCCCAGACTTGCTGACTTCCTTCTCTATAACCTTCTTCTTGCCCCTCCCAGGAAGAAATATTTCGGCTTCTAATTAACATAACTTTGGGGAGTGGTTGTCTGACCTTTACATTTCAGATCTTCCTGACTCGATTTCCTGAATTCAGAGCCTTCTTCATTTCTTCACGCAGAATGTTTCAATTCAGGGGAATCTGCTACAGCAGGGTGTGGGAGGCCAAAGGTGAACACTGAGTCAGCCCCTCATCCTGTTATTCCTTGAGAGGGAGTCTCTCACAGAGATTCTGGAGCTTGCCATAGTTTTCACTTGCTCCAGCAATTCTTTTATCTCTGCTTCCCACAGGACTGGTGTTACAGACATGTGTAGACCTTTCCAACTGTTTGAGTATTTGGAATCAAAATCAAGTAACCTCAAACCTCCGTGAGCCCCCTCAGGCCCTCGTGCTTTTGAGGGAAGTGTGCTCCCCCACTGAGCCATTTCTCTAATCCCCCACTTAAAAAAAAAAGTTACTCCATGCCAGTTGGTGCAGCAGATTTAGAACATGAAGTTTTCTTGCATATGAAGATTTGTATTTGAGATAATGTATTACTTCTGTCCTATCTATACCCGTCAAAGAAGCTTTTTTATATTGTTAAACTAGATAGATCATTAAATGAAAGCATATTGGGTAATGGTCTACTTTATGAACTTAATAATATCTATACAAATTTAAAAACCTTCCTATTTCTGTAAAATGTATACATTTAAAATATTATTTATAATGTGCTTAAAATGTAATGGAACCTTGGTCAGTTTTTTTTGCACTGATTTCTAATCTTCTAGAATGCCTTTGTTTATTTATAGAGCATGCAACTCCTTTGTCTCGAAGATAAAGGTACACAATGTTTTATGAGAAACATATTTGGATTTTTATCCAAATGCCATATGGCTATTATAATAGAAATAAACAAATTGAATTTTCATAAAAATTTATAGAGGAAAGGAAGAAATAGCCAGTAGAGAATATTCTGGATGTTCCTCAATTATGTAATTCTCCACAAGTGATTAATAACTTCTGATAAAATCCAAATATAGATCGTGCTGTTTATTCCTTGATGCAGACCATACTTCCATTAGTGGTGAAATCAACAGGATGTTTTCCTTTGCCTTTTCCTCATTTGTGCAGCACTGTCAGAAACTTTGTTAAAATAGCCTAGAGATAAGATTGAGTGTACAGCTCTTCTCTAACAGAACAGGATACTATTATGTTGATTGTATATGCCAAGGGTGTTAAAGTTTTGCAAAGTGAGCACAATGTTTACCCTGTTGTTTTCCTCAAATTTTAGATACTCTGTCTTAAGGGGTGGTGTTATTCTGGATCATTCTGTTTGCTAAGTGGCTGGTAGAAGTAACTTGGGTAGAGTCCAGGAAGAAACCAGGACCCACTTATTTTCACAATGGATTAATTACCTGGAGGATAAGTGTATCCTAAACCACCAAGCAGGACTGGCAGCGCAGGAAATTTGATAGATTGGTGCCCCATGGCTGTAAATACTTGTGTAAGCCATGATCGGTTGAGGTAGAAGCTGTTGAGTGCTGTGAAAGCATACTCTACCCACAAAGCAAATGGAAGATTTTCTTTTCCTGGATACATGCAAATCACTATTGATTTAATAGTTTTCCCCTAGGTTCACAGGTAGACTACTTTGAACTTAAATTCTCCATCTCCTTGTGGTACTGATGAATCTCCCTTGCTTATATCTCTTAAGCCCCCCCCCCCAACCCTTTCCCCAAACAACCAAACATCTATTAGATATCCATCACGTTATGGGCAGATTTCAGGACAATTAACCTATGGTATTTATCCAAGAAGGAATTCACAATTTACATAAGGAAATAAGACAGACACTGGCATAGAAGAGTTCAAAGCACAGTTTCTGTGATATGCAAAAAAGACTTATAGAACCCAGTATATCACACTTTGCTGTAATTTATTATAGTAAAATGATACAAGGCAGAGTTAATAAACACAAAATGTGCGCACAGCAAAATCAAAAGAGAGCCAGGCACAAGCTTCCATGAGTATTCTCCTCCTCCGGGATGTTCTTACTTCCTGTAGAAACAAATTAGCAGCCTGTGAAACCTGCCAGGGAAACCCCTTCAGAACTCAGTGCCTAGGGACTTGCTGAAGACTAGACTCTGGAGACTGGTCAAGTTGACCCTCTTTGTCTAGCACGGAATCCAGCCCCAGCCTGTCATAAGAAAATCATGTTCAGTAGAAACCATATTGTTTGGGGAAGCAGTTTGGGTATAGCCAGCAACTTTTACCTGCTGGAAATGACAGAAACACTCTTGCAATGCGTTTCCAGATGTCCAAGAAGGACTCAGCTAGTAAGCAGGATGTTCTAAGGATGTTACTTTTTTTTTGGTATGAAACATAGTAAATAAAAGATAAATATGTGAGACAGAGTTGGCATAAGTGGAGATGGTAGATCAGCACAGCAGAATGATGAACCTAAAAATAGGCCCACATATGTGTAGTCAGCTGGAGGAGTTTTCAAGGCAATTCAATAGACAAAGAAGTGTCATCCAATAAATGTTGCTGGAATAGCTGAGCATTCATAACAAAATAACAAATTCCCCCTCTTCCCTGGAATGGCTTTTGAAAAGAAACCTAAATTAAGAACTAAGTTTATAACATTTCCTGAAGAAACAAAAGAGGAAATCTTTGTGATTTTGGGTTAGGCAAACACTTGTCGTACCTAAAACATGAATTACTAAAGATAAATGATAAATTGGGCTTCATTAAAATGAAAATGTGTGTTCTTTCAAAGATACTTCAAAGGAAGTTGAAAAGTTTAGTTACAGGACTGGGAGAAAAATATTTGTACATGCATATTTAGCAATGCATATATTGTGCAGAACATTTTGTTTTGTTTTGTTTTTTTTGAGGTAGGATCTCACTCTGGCCCAGGCTGACCTGGAATTCACTATGTAGTCTCAGTGTGGCCTTGAACTCACAGTGATCCTCCTGCCTCTGCCTCCCGAGTGCTGGGATTAAAGGTGTGTGCCACCATGCCTGGCTTCAGAGCAATGTTTTTTAATTTATAACTCATTAAAAAGATGATAGTCCAATTAAATATGTGTAAAACTAAGCTTCACAGAAAAAGATGTAAGGATGTCTATATCTAAATGAATTCTTTTTTTTTTTTTTATTTTTCGAGATAGGGTCTCACTCTAGCCCAGGCTGATCTGGAATTCACTATGGAGTCTCAGGGTGGCCTCGAACTCACAGCAATTCTCCTACCTCTGCCTCCCAAGTGCTGGGATTAAAGGCGTGCGCCACCACGCCCGGCTTCTAAATTAATTCTTAATATCACTAATTATCCAAAAGACATGAATTAATGAAATTCTATATTACCATTTCACAGCCACTAGATCATCTACAATGAAAAGACTGACATTCCCACGTGATGTCGTGGATGGAGAACAACTAGAAATTTCAGATGCTGCTGATGGAATCACAAAATTGTACATGTGTAAAACAGTTTAACAGCTTCCAATAAAGTTAAATATATGGGAGCCATACAATCTAGAAATCCACTTTTATTGCATGTGTTCAAGAGAATTGGAAACATATGTACACAAAGATTTGTATGCAAGGGCAGGGGTGTGGCTCAATGGTAGAGAACCTACCTAGGATGCATGAGGTCCAGGATTCAATCCTTAGAACAGAAAATAAAGAGACAGCCTTATAGTCAAAAGTACAACTAGAGGGCTGGAGAGATTGCTCAATGGTTAAGGCACTTGCCAGAGAAGCCTAAGGACCAAAGTTTCATTTACCAGTACTCACATAAGCCAGATGCACAACATGGTACATGTATCTGGAATTTGTTTGTAGTGGCTAGAAGCTCCTGTGTGCCCATTCCCTCTCTATCTGCCTCTCTCTCAAATAAATAAATACATATATATATATATATATATATATATATATATATATATATATATATAATTTTTTTTAAAGCAAAACTAATGATTGCCTAAATTTGTAAGTGAGGGGATGAATTGTGAAGAGGCAAGAGAAAACTTTTAGAGGTATTGGAAATATGTTCTAGGTAGCATGTAGTGGTGTTTACCTAAATATATAGACTCCAAGACAATTACATATATAACAGATAGATTTGGGCCGTGTGTGTGTGTGTGTGTGTGTATACATACATACATATATATATATATTTGTCAAAATGCCTTTTATTATACAAACCTATATTATGTGACTACTTATCAGAAATAAATAATACTTCTGTTATACAAATTGTAAGAAGTACAATTATAGTTACATTGCCATGCTATAGCTCATGATTAATTTACAAATCAGTCAGAAGTAAACTTAGTGACTGAGTTTGCTGTGACTTCTGAGACAGTGGATTTTAGTTCTGAGAATGAACTTGAGTTTACTCTAAAGAATGTGAAAGACTCAAGGAGGCAAGACAGAAGAGAGCAGGATTTTACTGCAGCATCATTCTTCAAATATTCTTCACACCTCGAGAGAAGTCTTTCACCGTCTGGCAATCCTGCAGACTCAGGTCTGTCACTGTGCTGCTGACAAAATGCACAGTTGTTCTCCATCTCCTCCGGAATCCAGTGCAAATTCCTTTCATGGAGTGCACACTGTAGATGGTCGGGGGATCAGCCATCTTAACTATGGCTCCCTAGAGTGTTTTCCTTCACGTCCTGAATTATCAGTATGTGCAGTTGATTGCTCTGCCTAGGCTCTGCTCAGAGTACAAGTGTGAGTTGTGCCAGTTTGTGGGCTGTGGAGCTTGGGACGGCAGACAGGCAGAAATGCCAAGTCTTTGGGGAAGTGAGACAGATTTTCTAGGCAGGAATGTAAAAGAATACTGAGAAGAGAAAATAAATCCTCCCAATCTATCCTCTGGAAGGGATTCTGGGCTCTTGTTAGAAAAAAGTAAAATAAAAACAAAAAACACGCTGTTTAAACCCGGAGGAGAGCAGTGGCAAAGTGCTAGAAGGATGGCCTAAGAATGAAATCTGCCTTTTCACCTCAATGGCTATGGTTCTTTGGTCATGTAAATCAACTTTTATCTGTAAGGTGACTTCATTCAAGAACGGGAAAACTATTAATTGTATATCACATCACAGGTGTCTGGTAAATATTACCATGAAGAAGAGAACTCCTGAAGCAACCCTTTCTCCTAGCAGAATCATTTGAAAGTAGAAAGTCCCAAGCTTACCTAAGAAAACCAGACAGATGCAGTGGTCAGGTTAAAGGTTAGGTTCATACCTTGGAAAGTTAGAAAAAAAAATGAACAAGGAACAAAAGGACAGAAAGACCCAGATAGATTGCTTCACAGATCTGAGCCTCAGTTTTCTTACCTATAAATCCACATCTGATGCTATTTTACAAACCTTCCAGCTCTTACATGTTATGACTCTATAAAATGGAATAGATTGTTGAATTATGACGGAAGTACTGGCTCATTTTATATGACCTTAGAAAAGAGTGATGCCCTCAGATGATTTGACATTTTCCAGGTCTTAGCTTGCCTCATTAATTTAGGATTGAAGCAATAACAGATGGGATTGACAGTGAAATTGAAATTGAAATTAGAACATAAATTGTACATAAAACTATTAATTTGTAATAGCAATTCTGTAGATATTGCAAGGTTTGGGATGATAGTTTGGCTAGGTGAAGTTTATGCAGTGGTTAAAATATATCACATCAGTTCTAAAGAAGTCGTTTTCTGTAGGGAAAGACATCTGGGAAGGAGTAGCTTTTTACCTTTATTCTTCTGCAGAAGTATTGATTTTGTCAAGTACTCAAAGAAGACAGGAGCTGCTGCATGGGAGGCCAGGGGAAGAGTTAGAGCACACGGTCAGAGAAAACAATTGAAGGACTGGTACACTGACAAGGGGGAAAAGAGCAGTTTTATTTCCTCCCACTTTCCAAAGTTACAAATCTCAGTGCAACAGGGAGCTCTTTCCCTAATTTCTCTCACAGAGGGAAATAAGCCAATAGAGAGAGAACACTCAGAGCTCTGGTTGAGTGAGATGCTGTCCAAGAAGTACACATACTCTCTCTCCATCAAGCTTACACAGGTAAACCGTGTTGCTGTGTGGGACTATGAAAGAGAGGGTGTGCTACTAATAATGTTTCATAGGCTCCGTTAGGAAAACAACTGCATCATGTCTGTGAATCTCCTACCACTTGTCCATGAGCACCTCAAATATTTTACATTTCCTCATTGACCCACTCCTTCTCAGTATGACTTCTCAAGGACTCTCCCATACATGCTGTGTCCAAAAGTCTTCACATAGACACCCTGCTCAAATCCAGGCTCGAGAGGCTGAGAGAGAACTCATTTTAGGTTCACATAACTGGGGAAGGCAAACAATCTAACAAATTTACCAAGAAGGAATTGAAATGTATGGACCTATTGACAGAAAAGATCTGGATAGAGCCTCATATTCATAAATCAAAACCACAGTAAGCTCTTGATGTTGGTTAGGTGAGGATGTGGAGTAAATGAAGCCCACAGATGTCATTAGTGGGAATGTAAATTAGTACAGCTGTTACGGTAAGCAGTATGGACATTCCTCAAGAAAATTAGAAAAGAATGACTATATGACCCAGTAATCTCATTTCTGGAAATACACTCAAATTAAACAAACAAACAAACAAACAAACAAACAAACAAACAAACAGAAAAAGCTATCTTGATGAAATATCTACACTCCTCTGTTAATTATATTACTCATAATAGCCAAAATATGAGATAATATGGGAGTCTATCAACAGAAGAAAATTTTAAACATGCCCACAAACATAGATGTATGCATACATATATAAAATAGAACATTATTCAGTGCCGCAAAGGAAGAAAAATTTGCCATTTGGATGAGCCCAAAGGACATTATGCTAAATGAAATAAGCTGGTAACAGAAAGACAAGTACTACAGACTTCATTTATATGTGGAATGAAACATAGTTGAAGTTAGAGAAACAGAAAGTATATGGTGGTTTTCAGGGGCTATAAGGTAGAGAAATGGGGAAATTTTGGTCAATGGCAAATAAAGTTGTAAAATGCATACATTTTAGAGGTGATAAGACGATTTTGGCAACTATTTTGCAGTGAAAATTGTTATGAACTGTAAATATGTTCAATTTTATTTTGCCAATTTAATTTTAATTAAAAGGGAGGAAGAAAATGAGTTGAGTAAGTTCCACTTAAACCAACTGACCTAAATGAAAATGGACTTAACTATCTACCATATTTATTAGAAATTCCACTGAGATCAAATGTAAAAAGCTCAATATGAGTACATTTGCTTTTCTCTTTTCTTTCTCATTCTTTAATAGTACCCAGCCTATAGCATGAGTCTTTGGGCTCATTAGAGTAGGGGACTTGCTGCTTTTCTGATCTCATCTGCAGAAGGAAGGTAAGGCTGAGGAGTGAGCTTAGTGGCCAAAAGCCCCTTTTCAGATTTCAACTGGGATCTGCTAAACATCAGAACCATCCAGTAGGGACTGTGAACTAAAGCTTGGTCAAATCCGACTTCTCTGAACTTTGAACAAGTTGTTCTATGCAGACCACATCTCAGAGCTATGTTTTTACTGATTAGACACTCAGTCGGTCATTAGATATGGTTAGTCTTAAAGTTTAAAAAGCTCGGGCTGGAGAGATGGCTTAGTGGTTAAGCGCTTGCCTGTGAAGCCTAAGGACCCCGGTTTGAGGCTCGGTTCCCCAGGTCCCACATTAGCCAGATGCACAAGGGGGCGCACGTGTCTGGAGTTCGTTTGCAGAGGCTGGAAGCCCTGGCGCGCCCATTCTCTCGCTCCCTCTATCTGTCTTTCTCTCTGTGTCTGTCGCTCTTAAATAAATAAATAAATAAATAAATAAATAAATAAATAAATAAATAAATAAATAAATAAAAGCTCTCCAACAGGTTCATGTGTCTGAGCCTTTGGTCTTCAGCTTTGTGGTGCTATTTTGGGAAGTTGTAGAACCTTTGGGGCTGAGGCATGGCTACCGGAGGTGAGACACTGTGACTGACCCTCCAAGGATTCTAGCTGAGCCCTCCTCTCTGCATCTTATCCACCAAGATGTGAAGAACCTATGGGTAGGCTTCAGCTGCCATGATCTGCATTGACTCCCCCACTGTATTGGACTATACCTCTTATACTATGGGTCACAATACTTTCTCTCTCCCTTTAGTTGATTTGTCTGGTATTTTATGACAGTGACAAAAAGTAACTAATACAGAAGTTATGCATCAAAATTAGACACTAATATAGTTATCTACCATGCAAGAAAAGTTACTGAAAACACAAAACAGCAAATAAAAGCTAATATGAAGAAATGAAACAAACTAGCGTTTATGTATGTTTTAGGAGTGTCTTTTACCATTAAATATTCAAAGTAAGAATTTTTAAAGTTTTGGTCTTCCTCTCAACTAACGCGTTTTGTTACTGCTCATGTTAAGTTGGCTAAGGAAAGCCCCTTCAAGATATGTGATTATGGGAAACAAAAACAATATTTCATATGACATAACTTCAGAGGAATACTATTTTGTTACTAATTGTCTAGTAAAGAATAATGGGGTTTATTAATGATGTACAGGAACCATTATGACACAGAACAATGACAGAAGTCTTATTCAGCTTGACCTCAACAAAGAATAGAAAAGAATTCAAGCTTCCTCTTCTATCACCTGCACAGAAGACAAAGTCAATGCAGCTATCAGGAAAAAGGAATATTTGGGTAAGGAAAACATCTCTTGGGCCAAATAGAGCTAACATTTTTCGAAAGACCAAGAAGAAAATCAGTATGACCATGTTTTATACAGGCATGATGGAAAGAAATGTAACGTAGAAAAAGCACTTATGGTGAGTTTTGAGCTTTTGCAGGTGTCAAGATGAAGAATTATATAAATATTATCACCAGAGAGCTGAAATGTGCAAACAGTAGCCATTGCTAAATGAAAACCTACAGACATAGTAGTACTTAGGGCACAGTACCACAGATGGAGGAAACAGGTAGCTTGGAGCTTGGCTGTTTTCATGCCGTGTCTGTCCCCTTTGCCATGAGGAGCAAGTGAAGATCAGTGCCAAGTGTTCAACAGAAGATTTAGTGACTGTGATTAAGGATAAATTCATGAATAGTGAGCTAAGCAGTGATCTCACCGTGGAAGGAGATCAGGTACTTATTTATGAGGGAGATTTCGAGAAATGCAACTGAAATGTAGAGACACTAATGTATTTAGGGGCTGTTGCAGTCAGGTTTGCGTTGCTGGTAGAAATCACCCAACAAAGAGCAGCTTATGGGAAAAAGAGGTTTATTTTGGCTACAGGCTTGAGGGGAAACTCCAAGATGGCAGGGAAAATGGTGGCATGAGCAGAGGGTGGACATCACCTCCTCACCAACCTCAGATGGACAGCAGCAATAAGAGAGTGTGTCAAACACTAGTAAGGGAGAGCTGGTTATAACACTCATAAGACCTCCCCCCAATAATACACTGCCTTCTGGAGGTGTTAATTGCCAAATATCCATCAGCGGGGAACCTAACACTCAGAACACCTACGTTTATGGGGGACATATGAATCAAACAACCACAGGGGCAGAAAACGCTTGAATAAAACCCTTAAAGCATCTGTGTTTAGGAATACACCCCTCTGAGCATTCCTGAGTAGTCATAAACGCTCTAAAAATATCCTTCTCTGGCTTTCCAAAATCAGATATGTGAATTTAGAAATAAAGATGAATTTCAAACACAACAGAAAACCAATAAAATATGGATTTTTCTTTTCTGTTCTGCCTTTATGCTAGATAAAATATTAAGGAAATATTTTAATAGTACTTGAAATAAAAATTCACCAAACAGGGACATGAGACCAAAGCAAAACAGTAGAGCAGAGGGGAAAGAAATGTGCTGAGAATCAACTGACCATGAAGAATCGAGAGCTGTGATCCGACACAAGTATGTAGGCAGAGGGTGGATGAACTGCAAGTTTATGTCTGAGACTTATCGGCCTCTCTTTCCACCTGTAACACCGAGGGGCAGGCAGAAAGGCAGGTGTTGCAGTCCGGTTCGTATTGCTGGTAGAAATCACCCAACCAAGAGCAGCTTGTGGGAAAAAGATTTATTTTGGCTTATAGGCTCGAGGAGAAGCTCCACGATGGCAGGGGAAAACGATGGCATGAGCAGAGGGTGGACATCACCCCCTGGCCAACATAAGGCAGACCACAGCAACAGGAGGGTGTGCCAAACACTGGCGTGGGGAAACTGGCTTTAATACCCATAAGCCGGCTCCCAACAATACACTCCCTCCAGGAGGCATTAATTCCCAAATATCCATCAGCTGGGAACCTAGCATTCAGAACACCTAAGTTTATGGGGGACACCTGAATCAAACCACTACAGCAGGCATTTCTAATGTCAAGCAGGATCGTCTTAGGCATCAGTAACACTAGCGCTGCTGGAGGCAAGTCAGGAAGAAGGCTGAAAACTGGGTCTGCTCTTGTGCAAAAGGGAAACTGGAAACATACCTTTTCCCAACAGTAAGTGATTTACTCTTCTGAGCCAAACAGTGGTCGAGGCCAGCAGACTGAGAATTTCTGGTAGCAAGGTCCGAGCTTTGTAGCATTCCTAGATCAAGCTCATCTCTGGACAAGACGGAGACCAGGGCATCCCGATCAAAATGTTGGTGCTGGGGAGCAGACCCTAACAGGGTCCTGGCGGCTCCTTGGGGAGAGATTCTGTCTCTGTGACAGAAACCTTTGGAGCCAAGGAAACTTGGAGGAGGAAGAGCTCTCAAGTCTTTTCCATTCTTAAACCTACAAGGAAAGGCAGCAATGGCAAAGGTTCATAAAAAATATATATTAGACAGCCTTTTACATACCAGTCCTCAGAAGCACTATACACCCACCACTTAAGGTAACTCAGAGCCCACCCTGAACCCCACTTATCAGATAAAGGACAAAAGATGGCTCATCTGAGAAGAACCAGATACCAAACAGAGAATACCAGGAACAAAAGTAAATGAGATGAGCCTCTGATGATCGTGGACCACTGGAGGCAATGCACATGAATTTAAAAGAACTACGAGAATGTATTAAAGCTCAAATCAGGGTCAGATATTAAAAATCTCTGGCCTGGCATGGTGGCACACACCTTTAATCCCAGTACTCAGGAGGCAGAGGTAGGAGTATTGCCATGAGTTCAAGGATACCCTAAGAATACAGAGTGAATTCCAGTTCAGTCTGGGCTACAGTGAGACCCTATCTCAAAAAACAAAAATAAGTATATAAATAAAATAAAAATCTCTGGTCCTAAAAAGAAAACCAAATCTAGCTATAAAAAATAATCACAAAGAGCAGGGTGTGGTGGCGTACGCCTTTAATCCCAGCACTTGGGAGGCAGAAGTAGGAGGATTGCTATGAGTTTGAGGCCACCCTGAGACTGCATAGTGAATTCCAGGTCAGCCTGGGCTAGAATGAAACCCCACCTCAAAAATAAATAAATAGATAAATAAATAAAATTATTAGGATTGTTAATGTCATGACCTAAATTGTTGATCTTGATAATGAAGCAGGAGAACTATTTTAAAGCATATAGAAGAGAAACAAGAATAATAGTCAAAGCTGGGCATAGTGGTGCACACCTTTAATCCCAGCACTCGGGAGGCAGAGGTAGGAGGATTGCCATGAGTTCAAGGACACCCTGAGACTACATAGTTAATTCCAGGTCAGCCTGGCCCAGAGTGAGACCCTACCTCAAAAAACCAAAAAAAAAAAAAAAAAATCAAACAAACAAAAAAAGAATAATATTCAAAGGAGATTTGGAGGTTAGTATCACTATCTGAAGGAATACATAAATAAGAGGTTTCTAGAAGAAAAGAATCTGCTAATGGAGACAGTAATAATTAAATAGAAAATAGTGGGTAACTAACAAAGAAGGAACCTTGTCTTAAAATTGAAAAATTGGAGAAGCAAGGCTATGAAGTAAAAATAAGCTGCAAACATGGCAATGGGAAAAAAAGCCCATTTAACTAACAATGTGCCTTAAATACTTACAAAAATAGTGAGATATATGCAAGTCCTTTAGGTAATAAACTGATAAAATTTACTGATATATATCACAAAAGTTTAGAAAAGAATGGAATTCATGTCTTAGTTTTGGAAAAGAAACTGAAATATCATAATTTAAATGTAAAATAACTATAAATTTTAATGTTTTCAATTGAATGAAAGTTCCTAAAGTTACAATGGGAAGATAACTAACTAGCTTAGGTACTTCAGAGATTGTGGAAATTAGGAGTAGAGTAGGTAAATTAGTTTAAGAAAGTATCAAATAATATAAAATTGGTATGCATTACACAGACATTTATGAGAAATGCAGGATCCATGTACAGATCCCAGAGTATACGAGAAGTAATATAACTGCATAGGAAAAGGAAGGTTGTATATCCCCCATTTTTTTTTTTTATTATATTGAGAATGACAGACACAGAGAGAAAGACAGATAGAGGGAGAGAGAGAGAATGGGCACGCCAGGGCTTCCAGCCTCTGCAAACGAACTCCAGACGCGTGCGCCCCCTTGTGCATCTGGCTAACGTGGGACCTGGGGAACTGAGCCTCAAACCGGAGTCCTTAGGCTTCATAGGCAAGCACTTAACTGCTAAGCCATCTCTCCAGCCCTCCCCCATTTTTTTTTAACAAATAAATGATAGCTTTCTTTTGAAATGCATAAAAGTTAGTTTTGAAATTTTCAAAAAAAGCTAAGAGACAACATAATATAACATATAAAATATAATAAGAGATCATATGTATTATATGATCTTATTAACCAATTTAGAAAACCCAGAAGATGGGGACTAAGAAGATAGATCAATTGGTAAAATGATTGTCTTGCAATCATAAGGCCTTGAGTTTGATTCCCAGTGTCTATGCAGAAATGCCAGGTGTGACGCTGTGTACTTGTAAGGCCAGCCCTGAGAAAGTGAAAACTGGAGGGCCTGCTGGCTCAAGTGTCTAGCCTGACACACCAATGAGAAAGTCCATGTCAAATAAGTGGATGGTATTTCTGAGGATGACACCTGACATTGTCCTCTGACCTACACACAGACACAGACATGCGCGCGCACACACACACACACGCACATAACATTAAAAATGAAAACCCAAAGCTATATCAGTATCAGTAGGCATTACAACTACATGAACCCTAAAACTTTTGTAAGGAATGTTGTATGTTGCAGTACATGAAGACAACCATGGAATAGTATATTTAGCCAAAAAATAATGATAATAAAATAAAATAAAACTGCCATGTAGATAGCAGAGTTAGGTTTAAATAAATACATTTTAAATACTTTGAATATTTAATTGTTAAAAAGATGTAAGCTAAAAAATGTAGGCAAGCAATATGAATAGGTAATTCACACAAGGAAAATGGCCAATAAATTACATATATACCCTTTGGGGTCAGCCTGTATATGGGCAGTGAAATGTGTACACTACCAGAGGAGGGACGGATCATTGGCTCCTTTGGTTACTGCTGCATTATCTGTGGCCATATTCTTAAATAAATAAAAACACATATATAAGACTCCCTGACTCATAGTAACTCGGACATACAAATAAAAATGAGATATAGGCTCAAATCATTAGACTGGTAAAACATTTATTGCTAGAGAGGCTGTTGAGTGAAAGTAGTTCCCTGTATTTGTGAAAATACTGTTCTTGCCAATTTTGAGAGAGACTCACTTCATCTAAAAACATGGTAAGTATACTCTTCTTTCAGCAACCCAATGCCTGAGAGGTCAGCTTCCATGTAGAGTGACATGATCCACCCATATATTTTTACTAACACACATGCATATGTCTATGCAAGGATTATATGTATCCATGCTTGATGGCAAGAATTAAAAGAAAATACCTACCCTTCCACAGTAGTATAATTATTATTTGTCAAAATTTTGGAATATTGTACAGATACTAGAAAAGATATAATTATTGAATTATAGCTACGTCACAAAATATTGCTGAAAAAAGCAAGAAAGTCTGAAGGAAAGAATGCAGTGAAAGACTGAACAATGCAATCTATTTTTTAAAACAAAAAATTCAATTTTGTATTTATACACAATAATATGAATATGGAAAAGGTAGGAGAAGATGTGGTAGTTGGAATGTTGTTCCCTATAGGCTCAGGGGTTTTATTTGCTTGTAAGTTGAATCTCCAGCCTGTCTGAAAGAGATGTCACTTGGGGGCAGATCCTGGGGTCCAGCCCTAAAGTTTGTTTAGTGGAGGATCTAATTTCTAGCCCAAAGACATGCAGAGCTGTCTGAGCACTGCCTGGGTCCCTGCTGCTTGTTTGTATTTGCTGCATTTGTTTGTTTGGTTTCTCCCTGCTTGGATGCATGGAAGCAGCTTCTTCTGCCACAGATGGAACTTCCCCTGGATCTATAAACTTAAAAAACAACCTTTCCTCCCATAAACTGTGCCTCAGTTGGATATTTGTCCCAGCAACATGAAGCTGACTACAACATATGCATACCAGGTCCTTACCATAAGCTACTTGGTGGGAAGGAGGGGGTGCTGACACTGGTAAGCGGAATGGTCACTTATGTGTTCTGGATACATCCAGGAGTATCATTCTCATGGACTTTGATGAGTGCCAGGAGCAACCCCTGCCTCTGCAAGTTCATGCACATCTTGATTACTTCAGTAATCAATAGAAATACAATAGAAATACAATAGAAAACTGCATGATTATGTTACTGTAACAGACATCTTCAGGTTCACTGAGATAAACTTCCAGATCAGTCACTGTTATGGAGGAAGGGATTTATTAAAGCTTACAGTTCCAGGGGAAGTTCCATAACAACAGAAGAAGCTGACCTGCTCTTACAGGACCAGGCAGAGAGAGAGAAGCCCCAAGCCAAAAAGCCAAAAGCCACACAGCAGGAACTCCAGTTAGGCATACTTTGCATATCTTTAGACTGAAATCTCAAACCCTCATGACCACACCTTAAGATCTGCCCAGTGACCCTGCCTCCAGCCAGGTGGCTACAGAAGCAAACTACAAAGTAATAAAAAAGTGAATATATTGGGAGCCATCTATTCAAGCCACCACAGTTACCAGTGATTGCAGTATCCTTTCTGCAACCTCTCCTGTCCTTGCTGGTGAGAAGAGGAAACTAATCTGTTGGGAAGTCTACTTGACAAGGCATAGCAAATGGTGCATAGAAGCAGAGGATGGCCTCAAGCTCTATATTAAACAAAAGCCAGAAAACCCTGGAAATTGAAGCTCCCAGTTTTAAGACTACAGGGAACTGAATGTTGTCAAAACCTACACAAGCAGGAAAAGTGGCCATTTCTCCAGACCAGCTCCTGACGATGTTGCAGCTATAGTGCTCTTTTGATTGCAGGCTTATGAACAGTACACAGAGGATGTAGCTGAGCGAGGACAGGAATTGTGAAATGAATGATTGATAATGCTTTTTATTTCCAAGTTTATTGTTCTGCAGCAACACATGAATAATGTGTGGCTTTTAAAGTGATCTGATATTTGTAGTTAGCAATTTGTATACCCATGCAAGCCAACCGAGGATGACGACAAGAGAAGTAGACCTAAAGAAGATAAGAAAAGAGTTTATAAAAATATTTTTATGCAGCCAATTTGTGGTAAAATTATGTGAGCACACATGTAATAATTGGAAAATATTTTAAGTGAAAAGTAGAGTGGGTAGCAGTGAATGTACACAATTTACATTCATTAAAATAATCTAATAAAAAATCAAACCCACTTCAATTTTCCATGTAAGGATCTTCAGCTCTTCACAACACAAGTATTCTTTTCATGCAAATAGATCTCTCTAAGTTTTTATAGGTTGACTTGTTGAAAATTTGCTTCATACTTGCAGAATTCAGTGACATTTAACATTTACGTGTCATACAACACAATGGCTCCACTATGCTCAATATTTTGTTTCTGTTTTAAAATTTTATTTATCTCTTCCATCTTTGACATTTTCATAATGGATTTTGATATTATTTCCCCCAATTATCTTCTCTTGTCCTCTTCTCCCTACCACTAGCACCCTTCTTTTCCCTCATTAATCCCCAACGTGCTGCTATGCCTTTATTTGACCTACTGAGTTAAACTGGGGATGTATGGATGATTCTATGTGGAAGGTTATTTGGCATAGAATGGACAATTTAGCCGTAGCTACACTACTGATGAACCTGACTCTCCTTCTTCCAGCAACCATTAGCTGTTGTTAACTTATCTGGGAGGTGTGGGGTCTCTTCCCACATCAATGGTGAATTAATGATGGGCTAATCTAGTCCTGGAAACCACAGCTAATGTGATTTCTTGAGTGTAACATCCATGTCATCCATACATTAGTATTTTGCAGCTTTCATCTTCATCCTCTTGCTCTGACATACTGTCTGAACCCTCTTTAAAAGGTTCCCTGACAATTAGAGGGGGTGGTTTAGATGTCCTGTTTGTAGCTGAGTACACAGTAGTCACATATTATCAGCAATTTGGTCAGCCATACGTCTCTGCATTAACCACTGCTCATTGTAGCAAGAAACTTCTGTTATCAAGGCTTCAAGAACTACTAATCTATGGGAGCAAATGTAGATATATAGGAGGTATACATGTAGATATGTATGATTTCTGTTTATATGCTCAATTTTCTTTGACAAGATATGCTCCATTGAATGACAATCTTTTGTGAGCTGTTTAAGGTGGTCTTCTAACTCATTATCCCAGAAGCTTTCCCTATCTAGGACAGGTGCCATTCAAATAGGCTGTCATCTTTATTTTTCAAAGTGAGAAGGTGATTAAGCTGAGGATATTTTTGATTAATTTAAATTCTCTGGGTTTGGAAAAAAATTAATGATTCATTGTTATTTCTTCTTTATCACCCTTGAAAGCACTTCATGAATCTGCTGTTAACTTATTTATTCTTTTACAAAAGAATAGCATTTTTTTTCTCTTTTGTATGGGATTGGGAAGAGATATTTTATATCAAAGCAATTCTAGGAAAAAATGAGTCTCAATCAAATGAAATGTTATGTAGCTTTTTAAGTCACAGATCAGTAGGTTTGCAATCATGACTTCTTGCTAGAAAAAGAAAATGAGTTTATATGTTATTTCTTAACAAATATGATTTTTCAACAGTCTTGAAAAATCTTTGTTTGTCAGAATCTTGAGTCACATCATTATTAGAGCTTCTACCCACCAGCTTTCCAGCAATTTTATAATCATATGAGTGTGAACGACATAATAAATGCATGTCTGACTTGCAACCAAGCTATGTGTCAACGTAGGTGTATAGGCATCATTCATTTATTTATTAAACAAATGTTAGAGAGCACTGTAGTAGCCAAAAATTATGTAATGATAAAAGAAAACTAATATAGAGGTGAAGAGTTTTGAGAAATTTACACACCTGAATTTTAACAAACTATATGTACATTTTAGAAGATGTATGTGTCTCTAGGGCATGTGGAAGAGATTTAGCAAGGTGATTTCCTTGACAAATGATTAGTGAACTAGTTCTGAATGCTGAGCAGGAGTGACTTGGTGAAAAGATATGGGAGGCCCTCCAAGATAGAGGAGCGACCCATGGCAAGGCTTAGGGCAGTGAAGAGCATCCAATGTTGAAGGCACAGGAGATTTGTTTAAAGCAGCTCAAAGAGTAAAAAGAAGTGATTGGGTGAGAGCAGAGAATTTACTGGGGCAAGACCAGGGCTTCTGAACAAGGGATGCTTTGAGGGTCTCTTGGTAGCTGGAGGGCTGCCTCAGACCCAGTCAAAGAGACCCTCCAGCACCGAGCCCAGATAGCTGTATGAAGCTCCCCAGATGCACTAGGATTCTTTAGAGAAACAGAACCAGGGGATATATGTACATTACAGGAAGGATGTACTAGTAGATTGGCTCAATTGGTGGCTTGATTGTCCTGTTATTGCAGGTTGAAGAGCCAAGGAGACCAGTAACTGTTTATCCCAAGAAACTGGAAGCCTCAGATCAGATTGGACTGATGATGCAGCTCATCTGAGGCTGAAAAGCCACTTGGAAAGTTGATGTTTTAGCATCTTTCAACCTTCCAAAGATTAAGAAATTTATTAGAGTCTAATATTCATGAGTGACTGCGGTAGCAAAAAAGAAAAAAAAAAAAAGTGACCAGTGAGGAACAAGCTTGCATGCATCTATATGTGCACTTCTCTCTTGTTCTACTTTTGTTGTATGAGGTCATCAGCCACAAACAAGGCAGGTCTTCCCTCCACTGACCCATTGTTACTTGTCTCCAGAAACCACAACTACCTCACAGGTGTACTCAGAAAACATACTTTATCCATTTTTTAGGTGTTTCTCGGTGCAGTCACATTAATAACCAAGATCAACCATCAAAATAAAGATTCTGAAGTACAGCCAGAGTTCCAGTTATTTTTTCTGAAAGTGATGTGTCTTGGGGGGAACAACCTCATATTCAGGGATTGATAGTATGTCAGTATGTATATGGAATATGCTGATGAATCACGATGTTGTGGATCAGAGAGAATTTAAAGGCTATGGCAAGTGTTTCAGGTGGAGGGAATGATGATGTGCCTAGTATACAGAAGAAATAAACTACGAATAAAAATAACTGCAATGATCTAAGGATTTGTTGGAAAGTCCTCCATTATCTCTACATACAAATATTGCCGGTCGTGTCTGTATGAGATTCATGCGCACTTTTAGAATATCCCTTTCTCTGGGCAAATCACACTCATATGCTTAGGTGAGGTTTCAAATTTTTAAAATATTTTTATTTATTTATTTGCAAGCAGAGAGACACAGAGAGAATGGGCATACCAAGGCTTCCCATCACAGTAAACGAACTCCAGATGCATGCACCACTTGTGCTTCTGGCTAACATGGGTCCTGGGGAATCAAGCCTTGAACAGGGGTCCTTAGGCTTCACAGGCAAGTGCTTAACTGCTAAGCCATCTCTCCAGCCCTCGCTTGAGTGTTTTAAAGTCCGATTGCAGAGATCCTTCATTTCCTTGGCTAAGTTTATTCCAAAGTACTTTTTTTTTTTTTTTGAGGCAATTGTGAATGGGAGAGATACCCTAATTCCATCGTCTACATGTTTGTTTTCTTCTGTGATTTTGTTGAAAATACCTACTAAGCTTCTGGATTAAATTTTTCTCCTTTTATTATACCCTGAAGTCTTATGTTTGATTTTTTTTCATAGTGTCCCGGATATCTTGAAATTCCCATTCATACCTTCCTATTAGCTTGTCTTTTTCTTTGTTGAAGTTGAACTGTATTATGCCTGCCACCCGATCTTATACTTTATATATTCTGTTCTTTCCTTCATCCATTATACTGGTAAGACTTTCCACAGAGTTTTTTATTTCACTGACTGTGTTCTTTAGAGCTAGGATTTCAGCCTGGTTTTTCTTCAGTATTTCTATTTCCTTACTCATGTCTTATAATGACCTCCTTATTTCATTAAGCTGATTTCCTGTGTTCTCTTTTATGTACTTGTTTTCATCTTGAATTCCTTTGTTTTCTTCTTTGATTCCTTTGAGTACAGATACAATGATTCTTTTCAAATCTTTGTCAGGTATTTCATCTCAAACAGTCTCATTGGTGATCATTTCTGATGGATTTATAATTTTTGGTGGGACTCTATTGTCTTGATTGTTTGTGGTTTTTGTATTATAATGTAGTGACTTTTGCATCCTGAATTGATTTGATGCTTGGGTTTTCTACTTATCTGCAGTGCTATTAGATGTGGCAATCCACCTCTATATACTTTCAGGATATGAGTTTTAGGTGCCAAGTGTAGCTCTTGTACCCCAATCCAGCCGCAGAAGTAACCCTAGGTGTTGAGTTTGCTTGCTAAGCAAGTATTTTAATGGACTGGGCAGAACAATTTACTGACAAACTTTAAACTTCAACTGAGCAACATTCAATAAAAGTCAGCACAGAGTATACAATTGTGGGGATTAAAACCAACAGATAGTCTTATAAAGCCAAAATCTCTAAGGGCGTGTGTTGTCCTATACCCTTAATCCTGTCAGCAAGGTGGTGGAGATTTCTTTTCTGTATTGGGTTCCAGGTCAGCCTGGCTCTGGATCAGACCCTGCCCCCAATAATGACAAAAACAAAAGACAAAGGCCCTATAAATATTAAAGCATCAAAGGCAACAATATTCAACCCCCAAATGCAGTTTATTTGAAAATGGTAAAGCCATAACCTGCCCTGACATGAAAAGAGAGATTGGCTCTCCCAATACAGGCCTGTGTGGCTGTTATTTTATTTATTTATGTATTTATTTACTTATTTTGGTCAGTCAACCTTGGGGTGGCTTCCAACCTCACCAGTGATGAGTGCCCACCTCCATCCCTCCGTCTTGTGCTTTGGATTTGGAGCTCTCATCCGCTGTGCTGGCTGCACTGCCCCTGGGGGCTGAGTGCTGGAGGTTTGTGGTCCTGATGGTTGGGGAATGGGAGAGTTCAGACTTCTGGAATTGCTCGTGCAGTTCTACCTGTGTCCTTTTCAGTAAATCCCTTAGTTGATCTTCGGATTTCTTTACTTTGCAAGAAGGCTGATGAAGTTGAAAAATCCCCTTGTTTGGTCTCTGCTGCTGCTGCTGCTTGGCGTGCCTGGCGGGGCACCTCTGTGGGATTCTGACCATTTTCCTCCTTTCTGGTAGATCTTGGTCTCTCAGGATTCTCAGCTGTGTCTAAGAATAACCTATATTCCTTCACTTTTTAGGAGAAGAGCATATTTTGCTGTGGTTTTGCTTAAATCCCTCCCTAGGCTGTTTTGGCATGGCTTCTGGCTGCCATCTTACCCAGAAGTCTGAAAACATTCTTTTATTGGCTGAAATAATCCCCCAAAATTTCATTGGATATTTTTTTATTGGAGAAAACTTTATTATTAGATATGTATGTTTGCAAGTTGGCTTTATCATATCTGGTGAAAATGTGTTGTATTAGGTTTTTCTGTGGCTGATGTAACATATTATCTCCAAACTTAAGTGGCTTAAAACAACAGTTTTCAGAATAGTTCTGGAGGTCAGAGGCTAATACCAGCTTTCATAAGCTGAACCCAAGCTGTGAGCATTAGAGCTCCCTTGATACCCTGAAAAACTTCTGCCTCTTCACTCTTACATTTTCAGGTACAAACTATGTCCTGCATAAGAACTTGAAGGCTAGTTTAAACAGCTATCTTAGTGCAGAAGAAGACAGTGGGACAGATCTCTAGTTAAAAAGAAAAAAAAAAAGTAATGATAATGTAAAAGAAAAAAATCAATAATACAAAGACAATTTTCAAACTTTTAATTTCAAATATAACCCAATAAGATCTATTGTTCAACTATTTTGTGTATTCACAATGTACAGTTTAATTAAAATAGAAGGTTGTTAGTTGGTTTGAAAAATTTGATGACTGCATGTGTTCTACCTTCTCTAGTTCTGTTGTTTCATCCATCTGGGCTCTGCTTGTACTTGAGCTTGTGATCCTATGATAACACTTTAGTTTGTCATGTATGAGATACATTGTTTGAAAACATCTCTTTCTGGTTCCTAAGAATAATTTTAGGGTAGTAATTTAATTTTTATGAAGTATGTTCTACAGCTCATTATACCTCCATGGCTTACACACAGACGTGTACTTTAAAGTCACAGAAACAATATACACATTCTTTTTTTGTTTGTTTTCTGTTTTTCGAGAAAGGGTCTCACTCTATCCCAGGTGGACCTGGAATTCACCTTGTAGTCTCAGGGGGTGGTCTCTAACAGGGATCCTCCTACCTCTGCCTCCACGCCCAGCTTCAATATACACATTCTTGATGGACAGCTATCTTTCCTATCAACAATGTCACAAAGACCTTCCTTTCAATTGTTTTGACTCAGTTTTCTTTAAAAACACAGCTTTTTACCTAGTTGCAGAGCTGGAAGGAGCATGAGGAAGATGTGTGGGAGGATTTTGTAGGTCAGGGTGAACCTCCATTTTTTTCTCTCTCTCTAGAACTCATGCTATCATCTGGATGTTTGATGCCCTGAAATTCATATTATGAAATTCTAAGCCATAAACTGATGTGTTAGGACATAAGACTGTGGGCAGATAAATTAGCCATGAGTGTGGAATTCTTATGAGTGGGCTCTTGCAAAGGGATCCCACAGTGATCCCATGCCTTTTCTACCATGGCTCAGAAGAAGGTTTCTTCTCTCCTAAGAGGAGGGGACTTCCCAGAGACACCAAATGTGCCAGCACCTTAAGCCTTCAGAAAGTCAAGAAGTGGTGTTTATAACCACCTTGTTGAATGTATTTTTATTTGAGCGTATTTTTATTCATATTTTAAAATGAGTGTATTTTGATTTATGTTTGATTTTTTTTTTTTTTGAGGCAGAGTCTCCATCTGTAGTCTAGACTGCTCTGAATTCAACTATGTTGTCTATGCTGGCCTTAAATTCATGGTCTTTTGCCTTTCTCAGCCTGCAAGTGCTGAGATTATAAACCTGAGGCACCACACCCAGCTCAGTTTAAAGGATTTTTGCATAACTGCTTAAGAAGATTAAAATCCACCAGCTCCATGTCTACTCCTAAATGGATGGGAAGGCTTGAAATGCTATCTGAAAATTAACAAAGTTTGAAATGTGCTGAGGAATAATCTACAGTCCTTCTTACAATTTCTTTCCTCACTTAGGAGCACCTAGGATCTTCAATGCAACCAATAAAGATATTCAAGCCATAAATCATAAATCTATATATTTGTCCAAGCAGAAGGCAAAATTGATAAAGATACTAAGAATTAATACATGTCTTGAAGGCGTACACATTTTTGCCAAAGCAGATTTCATGGTTCCCTATAGCATAGACTCAAATGACAAAGTTTGAGTCACAAAGGAGCTATTGTATAATAAAATGCACTAGTATAAAGCCAGGTGGGCTGGCTGTGGTGGTGCATGTCTTTAGTCCCAGCACTGGGGAGGCAGAGGTAGGAGGATTGCCCAAAGTTCAAGGTCACTCAGAGACTACATAGTGAATTTCAGGTCAGCCTGGGCTAGAGGAAGACCATACCTTGAAAAAACCCAATAAATAAGTAAAACCAGGTGATTCAGCATGATAACAAAAAGTGAGAGTTGCAAGAGAGCCCTTATTAGTGTCACCCTTACTACAAAACCCTACCTGCTTAGTTTAAGGACACCACAGCAAATGTACTCAATATTAAAGGGAAATAGAAGGAGAATAATAACATTTTTTTTTTTAAGGAAATGAAGGGCTACAGACATACCTTAGTAGTTAAGGCACTTGTCTGCAAAGCCAAAGGACCCAGATTTGATTCCCCAGTACCCATGTAAAATCAGATGCACAAGGTGATACAAGTGACTAGAGTTTATTTCCAGTGGCTGGTGTACCCATTCTCTCTCTCTCTAATGAATAAATAAATAAAATAAAATAAATACAATATAAGGCAATGTAGGCATAGACTGCATGAATGACAAGGGACATTCCCTAAAGAAAAGGTTGAGGAAACATTTATCACTGTTCTAAAAAAAAATTTATAGATATCACACTCACTTTTAAAGAGCACTATCTGTTGAAGAGGCTGTCTTTTCTCCAATGTATGTGCTTGATACCTTTGTCATACTGTGTGGTTCCTCTGTTTGGTCCCATTGGGCTATTTAGCAGTGCTGTGTTAGTGCCATGCTGTTTTTGTTACCATGGTTCAATGGTATAGTTTGAGTGATAAGCCAGTATTGCTCATTCTACTTAGGATTGTTTTGTCTGCTGAAAATCATTTGAACTTTCATGTGTGTACTTTGTTTATTTTTTCCTATATCTGTGAAAAAGTTAGAATTTTGATAGGGATTATGTTGAAGATATTGACTGCTTTTAGAAATTTATAACCAATTTTGAACACATCAATTCTGTCACTTGGGAAAAGGTGGCTCTGGGAAGAGATAACATGATGCTAGAAAAATGTTTTATTTTTGATTTTTGAAACAGGGTGTAGCTGTATAGACAAGAAAAGCCTCAAAACTTACTGTGATCATTTTGTCTCAGTCTCCTCAGTGCTAGGATTACAGGCATGTATTACTGCCCAAGGTCTTGATGCTAGAAAAATGGGAAAACCAAATGGGTAGAATTTAGAAATGAAAGAATAAAATAAAGTATTATTGCTGTTGTAAAGAGTTCAGAGGAAAATGGACTAGAGAGCATTGGCTACTATATGATTGGTTGTGCAGTCTTCCTGTATCTATGCAGATGCATGTGTGTAGTGTTCTGTGCCTTGTGTGCCGTCAAGATGTTCAGTAGTTCTTTCAAATGATAAGATTATAGACAATCTGTTCCTATCTTTCTTTAATTTTAAATTAACACGATCTTTGTGCATTTGAAATGTTTAAAAAATATCAACATTAATTGCAGATAAGTTCAGAGAAATATCTGCAGTTCTTAAACAGTGCTCAGTCTCCTACTTTTATGAACATGAAAGCTTACTAAAGCAAATTAGGTAATTTACCTGGTTCCCTTGTTTGCCAACAAAAAATGCTTTTACACAGAGGTGAGGCGATTGAGCTGTGTAACAAATAAATCCATTGCAACTCAATAGTCTCCATTTTCTTTATCTTTTTTTCTTTTGGCTGGTATGAATACACTGGGGAATTTTTCCAGCTGTGCAGTGCCAAAAATTTTATGAAATCTCATCAGGCCAACCGATTTCTTCTCCTTTTCACTTATGTTTCAGTGGTTTGCATTATGAATTGCTTACTAGATTCCAGAACACTGTTCTTTACAACTATTTCCTAGTCTTTTTGTTTTGTTTTGTTTTTTCTTGTCAAGTGCAAATAGCTCATTCATTCAAATTTCTGTGTGGAGAAAAACTACATAGCAATCTTAGAGCCACAGGAGAATGTCAAAGGTGTTTCTTAATATGTTTCACAAATGATTATAACAACTGAAAAGTAAGTCAGGGACAATAAATCACCTTTTCCAAGGAGGAATTTATTGTCCATTTAGGTCTTAGAAAAAGCTAACCCTGTGGGGATGATTATGCCCTCTTAAATTTAGAAAATTTAGAAGAAACACACAAAAGAGCATTTCAGAATTTCAGTCTGGCTTGGGTTAGAGAACTGAAATTTGCAATACAATAGAGCTAGAAGAAAACATTGAAATGCTATGGAAAAGCAGCTAGATTCTATTAGGATTTTTCCTGCTTGGGTTATACTTGTTTTTATTATTGGTATATTTAGGTGATATTTTATGCAGTCAGAAAGAGCCAGTCAATGAGGGTCTTATTTTCTTATGACAAGAAGAAATAATACAGAATTGCATCAGAGAAGTATGGAAAGGAATATTTTATTCCCATAATAAAATATATTCTTGAAATGTGATATATATATTTAAATATAAATAAACCTGAATATTAGCTGCTTCTTAATATTCCAAAATTGTGAATTCTATTAACTCTAGTCTAAGTATTTGTCCCACTAAACAAGAGGGACTTCATGCACTGTTTGCTTCTTCCATAATTGTTCAGCCATTGCTGTCCCAGACAGTCTTACATTTGCTTTGAGTGACCTAGCCCAGGCGTGACTTCACCAAACCTCTCTTGAGCTTTCATAATGTCCTTACCTTCTGCTATGTAAGCACCTCCAGACTTTACCAACCCAGTGATCTGGGGTACCTGTGGGAATTCACTTACCACTCAGGCATGTGTGGTGAAACGTCAATGCCCGTGGTCTTTCTTGACCAATGGAGGACGGATTCTACACGTGCATACATGAGTCCTGACCATAGTGTTGAAGACGACATGGTCAGTGACAAGTCCACAGAACTGCCACGGATTTGTTGAAGGCAACAGGTGGGCTTAATGTGATCACATTTGTGAAGGGAATGTGTGTGTATTTTCTGCATCAGTAGAGTCCAACAGGTCATATTTCTAAAGCCTGTCCTTTAACAAATGTTTAAGATTATCCAAAGCCAGAAATTATTTGCCCATTGTTTATGCAACGTTCGATTTGTCCACATATTACTGGTTTTTTTTATTTTTTATTTTTTGCTATTGGTTTTTCAATAAAAATGCCATGGGGTGCCTGTGAACAAAACCTATAGCCTCAGGACATCAAAGCCATGGTGACAGCAGATGCAGTGTGTTCACCCTCTGTTTAAATAACTCCAAAGGTCAAATTTCTTTCTCTTCCCCCAGGCTCTGCTGTAGACGCAGCTAGCCCACACATGCCTAACTCCCAAGGTTAGTTCTCCTATCCCACAGGCTCTGCTTTAACAAGCAGCTGGCCCATATTGGATAAACGACTCCAAGGGATAATTTCTCTAATTCAAGGGCTGTCTTCCCCCAAATGGGTCAGAAGTACTGAAAAACAAAATAACAAATTCGGCCAGGCCAACTGGAGTTCTAGCTGAATCTTAAAAGCAGAAGCCTTGGGCTGGAGAGATGGCTTAGCGGTTAACCGCTTGCCTGTGAAGCCTAAGGACCCCGGTTCGAGGCTCAGTTCCCCAGGTCCCACGTTAGCCAGATGCACAAGGGGGCGTACGCGTCTGGAGTTCGTTTGCACAGGCTGGAAGCCCTGGCGCGCACATTCTCTCTCTCTCCCTCTGTCTTTCTCTCTGTGTCTGTCACTCTCAAATAAATAAAAAATTAAAAAAAAAAAAAAAAAGCAGAAGCCTTCAATGGCAAGGAAAAGCCTCTTTGTCCTATGGCTGTGGGGCACACCGAGAAAAATAAATCACATGTTTCTCTAACTTAACTACTACAGGTGAGAGCTGCAAAGAACAGTAAGGGTGCTGTGCCACGGTCTGAAAGGACACATGGAGGTGCCTAGGTGGACCAGGGAGAGCTCCCTGTGCCCATCTGCTGCTGTGTCACCAGAGCACATGTGACAGGCCTCCCCATTCTTTCGGGGATGCTACGGAACCTTCACATGAGACATTTTCTCACAGGAGGACCGGTATCCTTCTAAAGATCTGTCCCCACGGCTCCACACGACTGCTCAAGGCTGAGATCATTTGCTTTCCTTTTAGTGGAATTCACTTATGTGAGTCACTGCTCCATGCCCGAAAAGTTACAAGATTGCTAATCATGTGGTGTTGAAAGGGCTTCTGTGAACACTTGCCATTCACTGTTTTGAAACTCTGGGAAACATGACACAAAGCTACAAGATCAAAGGTCGAATTGAGATGTGAAAATGTCTGGCAGTGGACTGCGCCATGTGGGTGGCAGCACGCAAACATGTTTGGGAGATATCACACCAGAAACTGATCTGTGGAAAATTTATTCAAATCTTCTCACTTAAGTTTTTTTTTGATTAAAATTTTCACATATTTGAAAATCTGGAAAAATAACCCAGTATTACTGATAAATTATGTAACAGAAAACTCCATTTCTATTCTGTATAGAAAATACAATTATCATGAAGAAGCAACCAAAGAATATGCAGGCGAAACGTTAGAAAACGGTACCATAGAAGTGCATTTGATCATAAATATGCCTTATATTTTCTGATATTTTATAGCACTGTCGCAGCATGTGATAAGTGACTTGTGCTGGTCTAATGTGAATTTCAGTACTGATGGTGATAGCACCTTGAAATGATGGGACATATTACCTTAGGAAATATAACCTGCTGTCTTGCAGCCATGAGTAGTTGGGTAATAGACCCAATACTAAGGGAGGCAGTGTCTAAAAATGGAGAACTTATTTGCACCCTAATGTGAGTCATATCTAAAATCATTATCCCATTACATGAAGCGATAAATTCCCCCTTTCTTTAGAGGAATTGGAGTTGAGTTCCATCTCTCAGTGAAGAAAGAAAAGTTATATATGGATCACTAAACTCTTGAACACAATTGAAGAGAGACCTTTTTGGTTTTTGATGTAACAACATTACCTAATTGTTTCAAACGTGGCTGATGCTATCCTAAAGAGACAGCATTCATTCCTTAGTATTTCTCTCATTCCTTCAGGACCTAGTTTTTATGCTTTTTTAAAAAAATTTTCCCTTGTTTGGTGTTCTCATGACACCTTCTATTTCGTTTTCATCTTGTAAACAGGTAGATAGATAGAAGGTATCTAAATAGATGATAAATGTCATGTTTCATGTCATTAATAAATTGATTTTAATTCTCTTCTTTCATTGAGTACATGCAACCATTTTTAATATATAAAATAAATCATGTTACCTTTATTTCATTAGGATTCATTGTTCTTGTTAATAATTCTGTGTGTGTGTGTGTGTTTGTGCTGTTTGGGATTAAATCCAGGACCTCTTTTGTGTTGGCCAAGCAAACTAAACTACATTCCCAGCCCTAGAAACCAGCTTTTACATGTGAACAGAGCTACTATTTTTACATTAAGAACGTCTTAATTATACCACTCGCGTCTCCACATTCTACCTTATATCATGGTGTTCGCACAAACGACCCTCTGACCCTCAGGCAAAAGCTAGATATGTTGGCTACTTAAACTGTGTAGATACTCTCAATCTCCCTTTCCTCACTGGTATTTCGTTCAATATTTGAAAGATCAGAAACCAATAGTCAGCACAAGTAAATGATGCACTAAGAATTTGGAACCACTTATTTCTTGGAATTATAAAAGTCATGTGAGAAGCGACAGGGTCGCCAGTATGGGAAAGTTGTTACCATGGCAGGAAGCCCAAGGAGTGGTAATAACAATGTCTTCTAAAGCCATGTTTTGGCACCTTTGTCCCTGTGAAACCAGTATACCATCTGGCATGTAGGCAAGATGCCATTTTCACAGATGGAACCAAGTGTAGAAAGCTCATAGACCATGTACTCATTTCAAGCCTGGTCCCAGATGAGGTTTTCAACAGAAATACCCAACGAATCCTGTTTCACCAGCTCACTTTGATTCCCTCAGGAAAATGAGATTTTTTTTTTCTTTTCTTTTCAGTGAAGAAGACAGAAAAAGATCTATTAGGAGTCTACTGTTATGCAATAGGAAGTGGTTTTCACAGCCTTAGCAAACTGACCATTAATTTTTCAATATCCTCTTCCAAAACAGTTTACATTAGTCTAATTTTTGCTTCATAGTTCACTGCTTGTATAGAAACTTTTGGAAATGATTTAGAAACAAAAGAGTGTCATTTTTTTTTTTCCTTTTGATGACATTGAATGCACTGGAGTTGAGAGGGGAAAACCTAGCAGTCACTTGGTACTTGGAAAATTTTTATTGAGCACTTAATTAAGGCTTAATGATACATTGTAATTCAAAGAGGTAAATTACACAATACTTGTCCTCCAGAAATTTACCAGTTTGCTGGGGAATTAGAAAACATACTTAAAGTGATAATGTGTCTTCTCCTATTAAAAACATTTCAACATTTTTTCTTTCATTGTAATTATGCTAATTGAAATAAAATGTATCAGAATATAGAAGGAAAAATATTCATAGTCTTATAATTTCCAAACCATTCTTAGTAATACTGTGCTGTGTTAATCTCGTGTGTGTGTGTGTGTGTGTGTATTTTAATACACACTTTTTATTATGTTCTATTTCAGATTTTGATACTTCTCTACGTATGCTGCATCATATGTTCATGTTATAATTAGTATTTTGTAGTTATCATTTAAAAATAATAAATACTTTTGCATATTTGAAAAATTCACCAGGGTTTACAAATTAATTTTTCTCTTTTTGGATTCATGATTATTGTCATTGTTTTTGTCAGTGCAAATAAAGTTTTAATAAACTATTAAAATAAAGTCATTCTACCTTTACAACTATTTTCTTGAAAAATATTTTCAGAAGTACATTTTTTTGCATCAAAGGGAGTGAAGGGTTTGTTAAAGACTCTTGGCCTGTAGAGATGGCTTAGCAGTTAAGGCACTTGGCTATGAAAGCCTGAGGATCCAGGTTCAATCCCCTAGTACCCATGTAAGCCAGATGTACAAGATGGCATCTGAAGTTCATTTGCAATGGCTAGAGGCCCTGGTATGCCCAGTCTCTCTCTATCTCTCTGCCTCAATCTCTCTCTCAAATAAATAAATAAATGATTATTGATTCATGATAAAATATACCATTAAATAATTATTAAATCTGTATTTTCTTTCAGGTATGAAATGAGACAATTATAGTTTCACATCTTCCCTTAACATTCACAATCTCCATTCTAGGTTATACAGTTTAGTTCAACTCACTTGAAAGGGAAACAAAGAGAGACAGTAGTTAATAAAATTCAAGGACCATACTTTGAATTTTTCCTTCAGTTTTTTTCACTAAACCTTGACTTTTTAAAAGTAGACTATAGGAGGAGTATGCTTACTGTTAATCTACTTGGAAAGGTAGTAGTATAATTTATTTATTTACTGTCACTTGGTACCGATACCTTGCTATATCTCCATGTAAAACTCTGCTCTGTTATCTCCCTAAGGTATCCTTTTATAAGTCTTCTCATGAATCAAGGGTAACCCTAATGGAAGGTAAGAGGAGGTATTGTTTGGAAATAGTAATTTGCATACTGCTTATAAAGCTCCCCAAACAATGGAATTATAAGTTAACTTTCATAAATCATCTTGTCTTTCCTCTTGGTGGTTTGGAAGCAGAGGAGGTACAATATTGGCAGTAATGACAACACTGCACATTACAACTCAGTCTGAATGTGGTTTCTATATTTCAGGGTTTTCAATCAATAAAATCAGAAAGAGTGAATATTTGATTAGTCTCATTATCTGTTATTTTTCAATATTTGTTTTGTGCATACATAACTCATTTTCTAATCATGTTACAAGATCCTTGAAGTTAAGAATTAGATCTCATATGCAGTTCCCCTACAAGATGCTCATAGAATGGAACACATTATTCATACTGTATAAATGTACAGAAAAGTGTACAGAGAGGCAAGTAAATGTTCCTCTAGAGCCTTTATGCTTCACATTTCCAAGGCCATTATTCTTTTCATGTTTTTATTCTTAAAATATCAGCAAGATGCATATTCTCAAATATATTTTTAAAGTATTACACATAATGTGTTCACAATAATCCATCATTTGTTCTGCCAAATGAAAGTTATACTATTTATCAAAAATCTCACAGCAGAGTCTGGTGTTTTGTAGTACTTAGAAGACCAGTTCTCTTGGGTTTGCCCCCACTACTGTGTTTGGAATCATTTTGTGTGTATAGATTCTTTGTTTCAGAGACTAACCTGTTGAAAAATACTGTTGTTGATAAAATATTACAGTACCAAACCACAAAATCATACAAAATTGATCTGTGAAAAACTTTTACTTTAATTGTACAAGATATATAGACAAAATATGTATAATTATAGATAGATTAGAGAATATTTGGGGGGAAAATAAAATAAAAAGTTACTTATTTCTCAGGTGGGATGGGTTTATACTGGATATTACCTTTCCATGACAGAAATAGGTACATGCTTCAATTTTTTAAAACTTCTTTTATATTTCATTTTAGTTTACTTATTTGAGAAAGAGACAGAGAGAATGGGCTTTCCAAGGCCTCAAGGCACTGCAAACAAACTCCAGATGCATATGCCACCTTACATGGGTCCTGTGGAATTGAACCTAAGTGCTTTGTCTTTGTTGGGAAATGCCTTAACCATTAAGCCATCATGACAGCCCACTTTTTATTAAAACTAAATAAGAGGGGAAAAAAAAAACCTAAATAAGTTTTACTACCTATTTTGGTTTGTATGTAGTATACGGTCTTGTGTACAGATACATGCTCTTGTGTGCAGATCAAAAGAAAGGGAACATCAGGCACACTCATCTATTCACTCATCAGTGTTTCCTTAATACAGAGTTCATCCCTGAGCTCAGGGCTCTGTTCTGTCCGACTGGCTAGACTGGCTAACTGGTGAGCCCCAGCAGTTCTTTTGTCTCTGCACCCACTGGACTGAGTTTACAGGCAGGCATGGCCATGCCCAGAGACTTGTGTGGGAAATCAAACTCAGGGTGAATTGGATCCTAATGTCCATGAGCTTAGCTGTTCTATCTTCCCAGGTCCTTTCTCTTTCATATAGCTTGTTATGTGAATTCTTTGGTGTCTAACAAAGAGTTGAACTTATACAGGGGTACTTTGCACACTCATCACAATGATAGGGCTTTTCACCTGTGTGCATTCTCTGTGAGCCCACTGAAATCTTGCCCACATTCTTTATGCTTGTAGGGCTTCACTCCAGTGGGCACTCAAATAAATGCTTCTGTGGAACTGGTATCCAGAACCTGCCATGCAACCAGGCCCTTGAGAGAGGCCAGCCCAAGTCTTCTGGTCCGACCTGGTAGTGACAGGAGCAAACACAACCCGCTATAGCAATGCAGGGAGAGACTGACTGGTAGCCTCTTCTCCATCCGGAAGACAAAAAAACACTCATCTCTCACATGGAGAAGAACAGGGAGGCCAGCCAGCATCTACACAGAAGACCACAGGGCTGGGACAGTACTCCAAGCACAGCAGGCACTAACTACCCAACCCCTTTAGGAAAAATATGAAATAAAAAGTTACTCATTTCTCATGTGTGTTGGGTTTATACTGCATATTACTCTTCCATGACAGAAATAGGCACTTGCTTCAATTATTTAATGGCCTTCACAGAATAGCTCCCTATGGGTCCATTTCTGAAATTTACCCCCCACAATATTTTTGCTATTGGGAAAGCATGCTTCTGCTAATGTTCTTGTGTTTGCAAGTGAAACCTAGAATTCAGGTTACAGTCTAAATGGTTCATGATACTGAAATAAAAACTACAAGAATAAAAACACAGTGGGGTATTTTTCAAGGGATGAGAAGCTGAAATAGTATCAAAAGACATAGATACAAGCATTAGCTGGTAATGTTAAGTTCCTTCTTAGCTATAAATTAATGTTATTGATGAATGCAAAAGAGTCAAAAGAGGGTATGCTTGTATAGCAGTGCATTTTCTAATACAGAATTGCTGTGTAAGGACTTATGGATACTGTTGTTATTTCTCTAAACTTTAGTGAAAGCTCGGAGGCTTGTCTTTAAATGTCGCTCTTGAAATGTGAGAGAAGCTCCTGAATATTGGTACATTGTCACATGCACAAAAATCCTCAAAGCTCATGATGGAAAAACAAGCAAGCCAACAAAGAAAAGGATTTTTTTTTTATAGAAATACCAAATTGGAAATAGCTATAAATTTATAATAAACAAGTACTATAAAGTATAACATCTTTATTTCACAGAAAACTAGACAGCCAAGAAAATAAATGACAAATCTCACAAGTTCATACTTCATAAAAAAACAAAGTTATAAAACAATACACATGAATCCATATGAACTTAGAAAATACTGACATCAGGGCTAGGGAGATGACTCAGTGTTTAAAGCTGCTTGCTTGCAAAACCTGATGACCCAGGCTTGATTCCTCAATAATCCAGATACACAAGGTACACTAGGTGTCTGGAGTTTGTTAGCAGAGGCAGGAGTCCCTGGCACATCAATACTCTTTCTTTCTTCCTCTAAAATAAATTAAATGAAGAAACAAAGTAAAGAAAGTTGTGGCACCATTACCCAGGCATAATGATGCATATCTTTAATCCCAGCACTTGGGAGACAGAGGTAGGAGGGTTTCCATGAGCTTGAGGATACCCTGAGATGAATTCCAGGTCAGTCTGGCCTAGAGGGAGACCCTACCTCAGAAAAAAAAAGTGACATCAAATGAGTGGTAAAAATAAATAAAACCCGTGGAACACTATCTGAAAGTCAAGTTATTGGCTCAGAGAACTTCAGGGAAGGCAATCAAATTCACATAGAAGATTCTAAAGAATATGTAATATTAATTTTTCAAAATTTCTGTGTGGAGACATATGCAATTATTATTTGTTCCATATAAATTTTACTGAATTTCTGGGTTATAATAAAACAGAAAATGAATATTTTCTTTCTTCTTCCTTCCCTCTCTCTCTCTCTCTCTCTCTCTCTCTCTCTCTCTCTCTCTCTGTGTGTGTGTGTGTGTGTGTGTGTGTGTGTGTGTGTTGCTGGGGATGGCCAGTGTTCTGCCACCAAGGTATACCTTAATTCTAAAATATTTAAAAATTCTTGACATAAAAAATTACAAAATAGTGCTTTAGAGTAGTTTTATTTTAAACAATCATCAAAATGTTCATGTATGAACCATGAAATTCTCCACAAAATTAGGCTTAGACCCCAGAAAAAAAATTGCTGTGGCTACTGACAATAAGAGTTTTGAGCAGATTAGATAATTCACTAAGCTCAAATCCATAGTTCTTGCTCTATGATGGAATTATTGTTAGATTTAAATGAGCTTTTTGAATGCAATAGATGCACATATAGTTTTAATTCAGCATTTAAAATTGTTTTTCTTTAATTGATACATAAAACCTAAAAGTATACATATCGATGAGATGTTATGTTCTATTTTATTTTTTATTTTTTTAATTATTTATTTATTTATTTATTTGAGAGCGACAGACACAGAGAGAAAGACAGATAGAGGGAGAGAGAGAGAATGGGCACGCCAGGGCTTCCAGCCTTTGCAAACGAACTCCAGACGCGTGCGCCCCCTTGTGCATCTGGCTAACGTGGGACCTGGGGAACCGAGCCTCGAACCAGGGTCCTTAGGCTTCACAGGCAAGCGCTTAACCGCTAAGCCATCTCTCCAGCCCAATGTTCTATTTTGATGTATAAATACATTTTGTAATGTTTAAATCAGATTAAGCATGTTTAATCTCTCAAACATTAGCTTTCCCTCATTACTCATTGGTTAGCCCTTCCTGATCCATCTTTATACACATGTAAATATGAAATTTTAGAATATGAAGTATATAGTCAAATTCCATAATATTGTAAAAACATTATTTTGAAAACTTTTATATAAAGCTGGAGACAGTTCAATATGCTATAAATTTTGTTTCAGGAAATACCAGCATTTCCTCAGATGATTAGCATTTTTATCCAGAAAGTTTATAAAATCAAAAGTTACTTTCAATAATTGATGCACATAGAGCCAAGGAACTAATAGAGTATTTTCCAACTGCAAAGCATGTCAACTTTGCACTAGGAATAATTGCATAACTCAATTGAAAGTGTTCATGCAATACTGGAAGAAAGAAGTAGTGGAATAAGTCATTTAGTAATAATAGTAAATCAAAAGACACATGTTGGAGAGATGGCTTAGTCGTTAAGTCTCTTGCTTGTGAAGCCTAAGGACCCAGGTTCAATTCCCCAGTACCAACATAAGCCAGATGTACAAGTATCTGGAGTTCATTTGCAATAGCTAGAGGCACTGGTGTACCCATTCTCTCTCTATCTGATGCCTTTCTCACTCTTTCCAATAAATAAATAAAAGACAAATGTCACACTAAGAAAATCAGAACACATAGAATATATTTCCTTGAAATACAAACGATATCTCTAAATTAATAACCAGGAAAAATACCTGTAGAGAAGAATGCAAGGGAAATAAACTTTATCCCAACTGTGGTAAGCAAAAAACTAAAATACTGCTCCCCAAAGACAAGGTAGTTAATTCTGTTACAACTGAATGCCTTAAAAGGTAACATCAATGACAATCATATATTTTAGCCTACAGATGGGAGACACACAATGGTCTTCAGCACTGAAGAAGACCTTGGGAAGCAGCTTTCCCAGATATGGAAGGAGGACATGAATCATGTCCATTTTTAAGCGTTAGAGGTTTTAGATATACAGAAATATTGTGAAGGTAGTGCAGAGACCTCTCATATCTGCATCCAGTGTGTCCTGCCACTAGCAACATGCGTGGGTATGTTCCATGTGTGACAACATATACATTAACACTGTTAGGTTAAGTTAGGTTAATTTATGCAGATTACCTTGATTTTTACCTGATGCTTAATTCTTTTCTCATTCGGGTTTCCATGTAGGATACCGCATTACATTCAGTCATCATGTGTCCACAAGCATCTCTTCAGTGTGATGATTTCTCAGATTTTCCTTATTTCTGATGGCTTTAAGGGTCCTGAAGAGGAGTTGACAGGTACTTTACAGACTGTAACTCAGATGGAATTTGTTTAATGATCTCTCATGTTTAGGCTGTGTCTGGATAAAGTGTCATTTCTAGCACATCCTGTGAAGGTGGCCTATGTCACTAGGATGAACAAGTTCTCTATGTCGATGTTGGCCTGGTGGGTTTCTCCCACTGGACTCTCACTCTTGTTTCATGCTGTGAAGTCGTATACAGTTGCAGACTGGGCCCTTGGAAAAGAAGTCACGGAGTGCTGCCCACATGTAAGTGGGTGGAAGCCACACTTTGCCTGCTGGGTAGCAAGGCATCTCCAATGGTTATTTGTAATTTTCTTATACTCTTTGTCATTTCTTGTTTGGTTCTTTTTTGATATTCTGGTTTTTCCAGAAAGCTGAAATCATGGCAAGAAGGAAGACAAGAAAAAACATTATTTCATACTCATTCATATACATACATATTTCATAAGTGATATTTCCTGTATCATTTATAGTTAAATTATATTGTCAATAAAATATTATCTTTGGGGGCTGGAGGGAGAGCTTAGCGGTTAAAGTGCTAGCCTGTAAAGCTAAAGGACCTAGGTTCAATTCTCCAGGACTCATGTAGGTCAGATGCACAAGGTGGCACATGCTTCTGGAGTTCTTTCGAAGTGGCTGAAGGCCCCAGTGCACCCATTCTCTCTATCTGCCTCTCTTTGTCTCTCCCTTTTTCTCTCTCAAATATAAATAAAAATACAATATAAAAAATTTAAGCCAGGTGTGATGGCGCACACCTTTAATCCCAGCACTCAGGAGGCAGAGGTAGGATGATTACCATGAGTTGGAGGCCACCCTGAGACTACATAGAGAATTCCAGGTCAGCCTAAAGTGAGACCCTACCTTGATAAACCAAATAATAATAATAATAATAATAATAATAATAATAAAATATATAATCATCTTTTGAGCCAAAAATATGAATGCTATAGCATTAGGCATGTCTTCTGAAAAGGAGTCATCTTTCAATAACTTAAAAATATGGACTGCGTGGTCACACATGCCTTTAATACCAGCACTTGGGAGACCAAGATAGGAGGATCACCTTAAATTCAAGGCCATCCTGAAACTACAGAGTGAATTCTAGTTCATCCTGGGCTGGAGCAAGACCCTACCTCCAACCCAAAACACAGTGTAGATAGATAGATAGATAGATAGATAGATAGATAGATAGATAGATAGACAGACAGATAGACAGATCGATCGATAGATGATAAATTTCAACATGGAGTAACTCACTTTTTACATTTAAAAAATTAAGTAGAGTGTGTTCAGGATTCAAATTCTGTCTATAGTGGCATTAATGTTAAAGCTATCAATATTATTAGCTATGTAGATTATTTTTGCTTTTGAGATGTTTTGTCCTTTTACAGAAGCTCTTTTTCATATCTTTCCCAAAATCAAATTCATCATTTTTTGCATTCTGAAAACACTTGAAGATCAGTAGATGAATTACTCGTTACACAGTTGGGCTTAGAAAAGTCTGATCCAGTATTTGAAATAATTCAATATATAGTATAGAAAAATGGGTTTGAGGAACTCTTTTTAAGAGAAATGTAAAAAGAGAACATCGATTAAGCAAAGTTTATATCTTACCAATCAGTGATCCATTGCAAATTGATTTGCTTATGTATTTTTGAAGTTGTTTAAATGTACAAGGATCCATCCATTGATTTCCACTTTTCACATGAGCGCAATGGACTTGATTCTTGGTGCTCTGTGCCGACTCTTCCAGCCAGGCAGATTGTGATAGAAACTGGCCACAGATGAGAGGGTTAGATCATGAGCTTCTTAAAACAGCACCCACATAGTCATCTCAGTGAGCAGTAAGCTGTGTACACAGAGCCACGGCTCAGAGCCCGGACCCTTGCAAGAGTCCTTACCAAGTTCTGGATGCGGCAGACAGAGATTCCAATGAGCAGGCAGGACCTGCTCATGGCTTCCAGTGCAACACACTGCACTGTGCCGCAAGACTCACACAAGTGGGGCTTTGTAAGGAAAAGCAATGTTAAAAAATTTTAAACAATAAATCCAACATATATGTG